>NC_052148.1:101951685-102106980 GCF_902713615.1 Scyliorhinus canicula | reverse complement strand
AATGCCGGAACACACACACACCCCCCCCCACCCCAAATGCCGGAACCACACACACACCCCCCCCCCCCCAAATTGCCAGGAAACACAACCACACACCCCCCCCCCCCCCCAAATGCCGGAACACACCCCCCCCCCCCCCCCAAATGCCGGAACACACACCACCCCCCCCCCCCCCAAATGCCGGAACACACACACCCCCCCCCCAAATGCCGGAAACACACACCCCCACCCCCCCCAAAATGCCGGAACACACACCCCCCCCCCCCCAAAATGCCGAACACACACACACCCCCCCCCCCAATGCCGGAACACACACACCCCCCCCCCCAAAATGCCGGCACACACACACACCCCCCCCCCCCCCCCAAATGCCGGAACACACACACACACCCCCCCCCCCCCCCCAAAATGCCGGAACCACACACCCCACCCCCCCCCCCCCCCCCAAATGCCGGAACACACACACACACCCCCCCCCCCCCCCCCCCAAATGCCGGAACACAACACACCCCCCCCCCCAAATGCCGGAACACACACACACCCCCCCCCCAAATGCCGGAACACACACCACACCCCCCCCCCCCAAATGCCGGAACACACACACCCCCCCCCCCCCCCAAAATGCCGGAACCACACACACCCCCCCCCCCCCCCCAAAACGCCGGAACACACACCCCCCCCCCCCCCCAAATGCCGGAACACACACACCCCCCCCCCCCCCCCAAAATGCCGGAACACACACACCCCACACCACCAAATGCCGGAACACACACACACCCCCCCCGCGTCTGTCTGTCTCTCTCTCTCTCTCTCTCTCTCTCTCTCTCCTCCTTATCCTCCAAAAAACGCCGGGTCTCACCACTTCCGCAGCTGGTGAAACTGACGCGTATCGCGTCAGTCAGCTGCGAGCCCCTCCGGGAACGGAGAATAGCGGCCTTAAAGAAGGCCCCGGCGCCGGAGTGATTAACACCGATTTTTTTCGCAGGCAACCCGCGTTACGAAGGGCTACGGAGAATCCCGCCCCTGATGTGTGACATTTTTGTAACCTCTTTACATATTATGCTGCATGTCCTCGTGGTGAAACAAAGATTTATGTTTTGTGATTTTTCACACAATAAACATCCAACCTCAGCTATGTAATCAAGCAGCAGTAAATTGGGAAAAGTCACCCTAAAAAGCCAGAAAGAAAGCTAGATTAGCAGAATGCTATCCAAACGATAATGAACTGCGCAGGGAAAGGCAGGTTTTTTTTGGATGGTAATTTTTAATTTGAATAATACCCACACCTCAAGAGCTTTCCCAATTGATCATGCAATAAGGAACACTGCACAAAGAATAGCTAAAGCATTCCAATAAACTCTTCCTGAACAAGCACATAGTGGCTATATGTACAAGTTACTTTGTTGCCCAGTTACCAGCCTTCCTTCCTAATTGGAAGAAAAAAATTATGAAGCTCAAACACTACAGGGATCAAGGCTGGCATTAAGTGGTTTATATTAAAGTGATTGTTTATGTAGTATAGACCAATTTGCTTAGCAACAAGGAAAGACAAAAGACCAGGAAATACTCATGAATAAATAAAAATAAATAAATCTTGAACCATTATAAATTATGGTTAGTATGGAATCTCACTGAATCACAATAAAGCTGAGGGCTACCTTAGCCATAAAGGATTTGAATTCGAAGGTCAAGAAAATGGCAATTATCCAAAGAGAAACACTTATAGAACATAGAACAGTACAGCACAGAACAGGCCCTTCGGCCCTCAATGTTGTGCCGCGCCATGATCACCCTACTCAAACCCACGTATCCACCCTATACCCATAACCCAACACCCCCCCCCCCCCTTAACCTTACTTTTATTAGGACACTACGGGCAATTTTTTAGCGTGGCCAATCCACCTAACCCGCACATCTTTGGACTGTGGGAGGAAACCGGAGCACCCGGAGGAAACCCACGCACACAGGGGGAGGACGTGCAGACTCCACACAGACAGTGACCCAG
The DNA here is from genome assembly GCF_902713615.1 of Scyliorhinus canicula. Classification (NCBI taxonomy): domain Eukaryota; kingdom Metazoa; phylum Chordata; class Chondrichthyes; order Carcharhiniformes; family Scyliorhinidae; genus Scyliorhinus; species Scyliorhinus canicula. The sequence continues at coordinate 102,104,975 of NC_052148.1, read as the reverse complement.
CCGGGAATCGAACCTGGGACCCTGGAGCTGTGAAGCATTTATGCTAACCACCATGCTACCCTGCTGCCCACTTGTCAACACTTGTCAGAAGTGAAAGACCAGGGAGAGAGCAAAGCGGCCTACCATGTTCTATCTTCTTCTTAAAGTCTTTCAAAAGTCCATATTAAAGGAGCTGGCAAATAAAATTCACAAATTATATAAAAAATTATATCATTCACATCTGCACGAGTAATAACCCTATTCCATATGCTGCTCTCTTCCTATATTTGTTTGCTCCCTTTTTCTCCCCATTTACCTAACCTAGATTTGAAGCAATTTAAAGGAGTTGTTAAATATTTTATTTTATTTTCATGTACTGATGATCTGTTTGAGTTGCTCGCAGAAAAATACTTTTCACTGTACCTCGGTACACGTGACAATAAACAAATCCAATCCAATACAGGAATTTGGCAAAGGAGCTGGAAACCAGTAAATGTGGAAAGGTATAGAAGAACTCTGTAGGTGGATGAGCTTGGTATCAACAGTAGATAAAATAACGGAGCATCGTGAAGGGGATAGTTCATGGGATAGAACATAAACTTCTAAAAATACTTAGTTTATACACTGTCCTCATCTTGAGTATTATGCACTGCAGGACAACATTGATTAATAGGACTATCCACCTGTGTCCAGAAGTTGGGCTAAATTATTAGAAATTCTGCCATACCAAAAAGACTTGGGCAAATCAATCTGATATCTCAGATTTACGTATACTGCACCACAAAATATTATTTCTGAAATAAATCTATTCAACTGTAATTGAAATGAATCAACAGGTGTATCTTCTGGTTTAACGGTTCCAGCAAGATGGCACAGCTCATTATGGTCTACATTATCTAGTCCCATTAGAATCCCCAAAACTGAAATTATCACCTCTGAACACCTCTTTTTCCAATGTGAACATTCCCATTTACTTATTCATTCATTGCAACTGAATCTTTATGACTCGTAAATTTTTTTTCCTGCATGAAGTACTCTGCATTTTTTTCATTGAATTTCACTTGCCTTGCTCAATTCCCAAGTACATTCTACAAATGTAGCCAATGTATTTGTGACTCCTGGCTCCAGGTGCTTTTTCAAGATATCAAAACAAAGTATGGAAAACATGAGTTGATCTCATTGAGGTACAGGTCTGAAAGGAAATAAATTGAACATCTCTTGGATCAAGCTAATATTAACATGTCCTCTGAACTAAGTGGACACAGATTCATTCTAAGAGAAGAAAACGCTTAATAGTAGTTTCATAAAAAATTTGGAGGCAGTTCCGCCAACACTTCGGGTTGGGGGCAGGGTCAAGGGAAATGCTGATTCGGGGGAACCACAGATTTGAGCCAGGGAGGTGGGATGGAAATTTTCGGAAATGGGAGGAGAAGGGGATTAACACACTAAAAGATTTGTGTCTTAGGGGTCGGTTTGCAGGATTGAAGGAGCTGGAAGCGAAGTATGGGCTGGTGCAGGGGAAATGTTTAGATACATGCAGGTTCGAGATTTTGCTAGAAAGGAGATACAGAACTTCCCGGCAGAGCCGGCCTCCATATTGCTGGAGGTGCTGACGACAGGGGGACTGGAGAAGGGGGTTGTGTCAGCGGTCTATGGAGCTATTTTGGAGGAGGCACTGCTGGAAGGGATGGAAGCAAAGTGGGAGGAAGAGTTGGGAGAGGATATGGAGGAGGGGTTCTGGTGTGAGGTGCTCCCGAGAGTGAATGCCTCCACCTCGTGTGCAAGGTTGGGGTTGATACAGCTGAAGGTGGTATATAGAGCACCCCTCACGAGGGCGAGGATGAGCCGATTCTTCGAAAGGAGTAGATGTGTGTGAACGTTGCGGGGGGTGGGGGGAGGCGCTAGCCACGTTCATATGTTTTGGTCCTATCCCAAGCTAGAGGATTACTTGAAGGAGGTTTTTAAGGATAATGTCTAAAGTGGTGCACGTGAGACTGTACTTGGGCCCCCGGGAGGCCATATTTGGGGTGTCGGACCAGCCAGGGTTGGAAACGGGTGCGGAGACAGATGTTGTAGCCTTCACCTCGTTCGTTGATCGCCCGACGGCGGATCCTGATGGGTTGGAGAGCAGCCTCTCCACCCTGTGCCCTGGCGTGGCGGGGGGGGGGGGGGGGGGGGGGGGGGGGGGGGGTGGAAGAGAGAGAATCTGTTGGCATTCTTGACTCTTGAGAAGGTTAAGTTTGAACTGAGGGGAAGGACAGAGGGGTTCTACAATTCATGGGCATTATTCATTATGAACTTTTAAGAACTGGATAACATCGAACATTAGTTGGGGGGGGGGGGGGGGAGGGCGATGGGTGTTATTGGGGGATTCCTGATTCCTTTTTGTCAGTTGTTTATGTGAACATGTGGGTTAATGTTTTGGGTTTGGTGGAAGGATGGGATCATTGTTATTGATATGGGGATTGACATATTTGTTACTGATTATTGTTTATTGTTGGTGGGTGTAAATTGTGGAGAAATTAGAAAAAGGAGGAGAATAAAGAAATATTTTTTTTAAAAAGAGAAGAAAACGCTTTACTTTTTCCACACTGCCAAGGAAGTCGATAATCTCTATTCTTGTACAGTGTCAGGTAAAGAAGGATTTCAAGGGAGAGTACAATCATTTAGGAACATCTTGTGATGTGTAACCACATGTGCAGCCTGCTCGATTATTTAATAGAATTGTAAAAATGAATAGCATAAGAGTTTAGCCTAAAATTTGCTAAATATTCCAAAAATCTATTTTTGTCACCTTTTGAAATTACCAATACCAGTGAGTGCATGAAGTTGCGTTGAATAACTTACAGATGGGATGAACACTGAAATGGCTTTTCTTTTCATAACCATGAAGTGAAAAATATTTGTTTGTGGGTATAATTGGGCATTAAACAGATTAAATCACAATAACGAAGCTCACACTTTAAATAATTTGTTATAATGGTAAATACAATCGCATGTCAAACGGGAATTCTGAGTTCAGATATTAAAAGCAAAGAAACTATTGCTCTTTTCAAATCATCTTTAAAAATATAATTGTTTGTTGGTCACCTCATATTAATATATCAGCTTCAAGCAAACTTTTGAAAAGAATAGCTTCCTAAGGGGAAGAACAGGAGATTTGCACTAAGCTATTGTCCATCACTCATCTAACCAATATTACCTCTACATTAACCCTTTTGTAGACCAACACTGATTGCATACTGTAAAATGCAGCCTAAGCAAGTAGTTAACAGCATCATTTCTGGAGAATCAAAATAGCTTTTTCCTCAATATTCAATTAGAGAATGCCTGGCTCATCTATAACAAAATGTCAAAGGAAAATGGATAAAATATTTGAAAGAAATTGAAACAAAATGAGGAAACAGCAGGTGAATAAACCAGATTTCCCTGTACAACAAAAATACTGTGAATGCTGGAAATGGAAAATAATAATAGGAAATATTCAGCATTTGTGGAGAGAGAAACAGAACACCCTCAACCATTTCCACTGGCTTCTTAAAAATCCTCATCTTCAAAACCCTCCATGGGTTTTTACCCCATCACATTGCATATTCCAACCTTATATCCCAACCCATGACTTTATTTCACAATCTGCATAGAGACATATTTCTTTTGCTTAAAATTATTCAAACTTAGTTAATAATTGAAAGGATAACACAAGATTTCATGTTTTAAGATTTTTAAGTACTATTGACTAAATACAGTGGGCTGGATTCTCTGCCGGCGGGGTGAAATAGAAATGTGATGCGGCGGGGCAGAGAATCCAGCCCACTATCTTTATAGCAATTAGAACTTTAATCCACAGAACAGAGCTTTCCTTTTTCACCGTTAGCACAAATTTGGAAAACAAAACACTTCACAGATATAATTTACTAGTCCAAAATGATTTAACTCCCGAGGGCTTAACTTCAGGCTTTCTCAGCCTGGTCACTTTTACTCAGACCTGGTTTTCGTAATGAGGCTTTTTTCATCTCAAGATTCTTCCTCTCATGTCAGCAAAGTGGATCTTAAGCTTTGTTTGAACTTCTTATGAATTTGGTCTTTCCAATCCAAATTCAAGTTCCCATACACATTCCCTGTGTGGTGAACCATAGAGAATTTCAGCCTCTCACTGCTCTCGTTCTCCCAGACCCTGGCAGGTTAAACTGTGATATTTTGCGATACGGGGATGCCCGTCACCCAATATCACAATGGCTTCTTCTGCAACTTCCCCTCTCAAACGCCTAGGTGAATTTCACGGGGCTTGTATTCAGGTCGAAATTCTGATTAGCTCATCTTTAGACCTATTCTTTGTACCCCAACTCTATTCTATAGTGGAATCAATTGACAGTTTAAAGCACAGCTGCTGACAACCTGTTTTTTAATACGTTCCTGGGAACCTTGGAGACTAGCTGACTGAGCACTGTAGAGACAAACGAGGCGACAATTTCCACCTAGTCTGAGTACTAGCAAAACAGTCTGGACCTTTTTAAAATCTTTAACAGCTCCATCATCCAGGCCGGACGTCAGGCCAATTGTAACATCTTTTGTAAACTAATTTTGACCATTTGTGTATCTTTTGTTTCTATGAGAAAGATAAAGTAGGTCCATGCACCCATCAAGCATGTTCTGCCAATCAATAAGATTATGGTTCATTACTACTCTCTATTTTGCTTTCCGGTTAGATCTGCATAATACTCTACTTCCCTAGTGTCCAAAAATCCCTGAATCTTGTTAGATTTAAGTTGGATATATTTGGGTGGAACGCAAAGTAAAAAGGGTTCTACTTTAATTTAATTTTTGTTTGTGAACCTTGGTGTTGGGATGTCTGGATAAACACCTGACTAAAGGCAAGGTCTTTTGAGTTTATTACATGTATATGCATACACATACATTTTAATGAGGTTTTACAATCCTTGAAGATAAAAGATACCATTTAGTGATTGTGGGGAGGAAAAAGTAGAAAGAAATTCACTGTTGCCTAGCGACAGTGGTTTCAGGACATAGACACAGCAAAGACATGAAAAGGAGGATGTTGTGTCACAGATTAAGACGGGGATTTTCAGATGAGAATAAAACATTACAAGGTTTCTGTGGGAAGTAGTTGTAGAACTCAGTAATGTTATTAGTTTAGCAGAGTTGCTACTGGGAGAATAAGTTTAGAGTGCAGTTTTTATTTGGGTATCTCTGGGAGAGTTACGAGTTGGGTGAAAAGATTGAGTGAATGCTCAGGAACTCACTGGAAGAAAACGGTTTGCAACTATGCCAGTCCCAAGCGATAAGCCGTTTTGTGTCAAGCTTGTGGTAACACTTCATTGGTTTGTGTGTCTGTAAAAATATTGCTGAGGTAAAAGGAAATTTGTGTATTTGAAGTGTATTCTAGGGTTTGCATCGCGATCTTTCCAATCATTTTGTCTGGTGCAATACAATTCATATTAATTCATCTTGTTTAATAATATTTCATTCTGTGTGTTAAAAAGTTTCATCAGCAGACTCCTATGAATTTTTTCAGAAATTTTCTTCCATAATGTCTGCAAAGAGTTTGTCTCTATCAAGCCACTTTTCACTCAGGGATGTGGCTTGTATTATCAGCTGGGATTGTAACAACATACTCAATGACTGACCAACCACAGCCAACAGAAATCCAAATATTTGCAACTCTCCAACTGAAGAAATGACTGCTTTCAGTCTTAAATTATTTCCCTATATCCTTAGACTATGCCTCTTTGTTCTAGACACTCCAGCCATGATAAAATAGCCACTCAATATCTACCTTAATAAGCCCTAGAAAGAACATTGTGTATTTCAATAAGATCACTTCATTCTTTTAAATTTCAGACAGTATGCTCAGTTTCTCCTCAGAGGATAATAATTTTTTTATTAAATATTTTTATTAGCGTATTTGCAAGCTTTTATAATAACAACAATAACAGCGACATAAACATGGTACAATAAGCATTTCCACCCCATCCCAATCTTCACCACCCCAACAATAAGAAAAAAAAAAACAAACAATCTGGCCCTTCTACCCCCGCCCCCAAAACCACACTTTTGGAATTCTGCTTCTGTTGACATTTTCATTTTCCCCGAGAAAGTCGACGAACGGCTGCCAACTCCAGGTAAACCCTACCATTGACCCTCTTAAGGCGAACTTTATTTTCTCGAGACTGAGAAACCCATGACTTCCAGTAGCGGCCATGTGCGCACACGGCAGTTCCCACCAGGATCGGAGTTTCGGGCCTTTAAAAGGAGTGGCAACGGCACTTTGGCGGTGATTCCCGGCGTGGCAAAGGACGCTGGAGAGGTTCCCCCCCACTGCTTCATGGAGGGAACCAGGAACGGGACCGTTAAAAGAGTGATTGCGGAGAAGCGAGTGGAGTGGGTCCAGGATGACAAAATGGCGGCCGGCGCAGACCAAGCTGCGTGGTCCCAGTGGTCGAGAGAGCAGCAAGAGTTTTTGAGAAGCTGCTTCGCAGAGCTGAAGATGGAGATGCTGGCCCCTTTGAAGGCCTCCATGGAAAAGTTGGTGGAGACTCAGAAGGTCCAGGAGAAGGCGATTAAAGAGGTGGAGAGGAAGGTATCTGATAATGAGGATGAGATCCTGGGCCTGGCAGTCAGAGTGGAGGCGCACGAGGCCCTACACAAGAGATGGCAGGAGAGACTGGATGACCTGGAGTACAGGTCCAGGAGTCACAACCTGCGGATTCTGGGTCTCCCTGAAGGTGCAGAGGGGGCAGACACGAGCATGTATGTGACTACAATGCTGGGAACACTGATGGGCGCAGGGGCATTCCCGCGGCCCTTGAAACTGGACGGGGTGCATAGAGTCCTCGCGAGGAAGCCTAGGACGAATGAACCACCGAGGTCAATGGTGATCAGGTTCCACCCCTTCACAGACAGAGAGCATGTCTTGCGTTCGGCAAAGAAGGAGCGGAGCAGTAAGTGGGAGAAAGGCGAGATTCGCATATACCAGGACTTCGGAGCTGAACTGGCTAAGAGGTGTGCGGGATTCAACCGGGCTAAGGCGGGTCCTCTACAGCAAAGGGGTGAAGTTCAAGCTCCTGCATCCGGCGAGGCTTTGGGTAACGTACCAAGACAGGCACCATTACGTTGATACGCCGGATGAGGCGTGGACATTTATTAAACATGAAAAGCTGGACTCGAACTAAGGGGCAGCTGCACGTGGGTGAAACACTCTGGCGGGGATGTGTAACCGGTTGTTGGCCTGGTGAAAGATTGGCAGTAGAATTTAAGTTGTTCGCTTTTCTTTTTCTGGGATTTTTCTCTTTTTTTTCCCGTGTTTCTCTCAAGGCGCGGGGTAACGCCCGGGTTGTGTTTTCCGTTGCACGGGAAGAATCTGGGTGGCTCTTGCCCTCTTACCCTGTGGGGGAGGGGGGGGGGGGGGGGGGGGTTGGGTGCCCGAAGGAGGAGACAATAGTAAGTTTGGAGATAGAAGCGGGAGCGGCCGGGGTCAGCAGACTTAAGGAAGCGTAATGGGGGGGGGGAAATCAGTGCTAAGCGGGTGCTTGGCACGGGGGGTTGGGAGAGGGGGATTTGCTTTTTAAAATTTTTTTTTATAAAATAATTTTTATTCAAATTTTCACAAAATATCAATAACACAAAATACTAAGAAAAGAACAAACCCCCCCATGTATACAAAAAGGAAGAAATAAATTAGCAAAGAACAATTATACACGTCCCTTCAGCCCAAAACAAAGAGACACCCTCCCCCTACCCCCACGGGTTGCTGCTGCTGGCCTTTTTCTACCGTTCTGCCAGGAAATCTAGGAATGGTTGCCACCTCCTGAAGAACCCCTGCACTGATCCCCTTAGGGCAAATTTCACCCTCTCCAATTTAATAAACCCCGCCATATCGTTGATCCAGGCCTCCACGCTTGGGGGCCTCACATCCTTCCACTGAAGAAGAATCCTCCGCCGGGCTACTAGGGACGCAAAGGCCAGAATGCCGGCCTCTTTCGCCTCCTGCACTCCCGGCTCCTGCAACCCCAAATATTGCCAGCCCGCAGCCCGGTTTGACCCTGGATCCTACCACCCTCGACACCGTCCTTGCTACGCCCTTCCAAAATTCCCCCAGCGCTGGGCATGTCCAGAACATATGGGCATGGTTTGCTGGGCTCCCTGAGCACCTAATACACCTGTCCTCCCTCCCAAAGAACTGGCTCATCCTTGTCCCGGTCATGTGAGCCCTATGCAGCACCTTAAACTGTACGAGGCTAAGTCTTGCACAAGAAAAGGAGGAGTTCACCCTTCCTAGGGCGTCCGCCCACGTCCCCTCCTCAATCTCCTCACCCAGCTCCTCCTCCCATTTACCGTTCAGCTCCTCCACCGAGGCCTCGTCTACCTCCTGCAACACTTGGTACGTTGCCGAGATCCTCCCCTCTCCAACCCACACCCCCGAGAGCACCCTGTCCTGGACCCCCCGCGGCGGCAACAGGGGGAACTCCGCCACCTGCCGCCTGACAAACACCCTTACCTGCATGTACCTAAAGGTGTTCCCGGGGGGAGCCCGAACTTCCCTTCCAGCTCACCCAGGCTTGCAAACTTCCCGTCTACAAACAGGTCCCTCAACCTCCTAACACCTACCCTGTGCCAACTCAGGAACCCGCCGTCAATTCTCCTAGGGACAAACCAGTGGTTCCCCCGTATCGGGGACCCCATCGAGGCCCCCACCTCCCCCCCCTGTGCCATCTCCATTGCCCCCAAATTCTGAGGGTAGCCGCCACCACCGGGCTCGTGGTATACCTCGTTGGAGGGAGCGGCAGCGGTGCCGTTACCAACGCCTCCAGGCTCGTGCCCACACAGGACACCATCTCCATCCTCTTCCATGCTGCCCCTTCCCCGTCCATCACCCACTTACACACCATTGCTGCGTTTGCAGCCCAATAATACCCACAGAGGTTGGGCAGCGCCAGCCCCCCCCCTATCCCTGCCCCACTCCAGGAACACCCTTCTCACTCTCGGGGTCCTGTGCGCCCACAAATACCCCGTAATGCTCCTGTTAGCCCAACTGAAAAAGGCCTTTGGGATAAGGATGGGGAGGCACTGGAACAGGAACAGAAATCTCGGGAGCACCGTCATCTTGACTGATTGCACCCTACCCGCCAGAGACAGCGGCAACATGTCCCATCTCTTAAATTCCTCCTCCATTTGCTCCACCAGCCTTGTTGAGGTTAAGCTTATGCAAGGCCCCCCAGATCCTGGCCACCTGGAGCTCCAAGTACCTGAAGCTCCTTTCCGCCCTTTTTAGTGGGAGCCTACCAATCCCCCACTCCTGGTCCCCCGGGTGTACAACGAACAGCTCGCTCTTCAAGTTGAGCTTGTACCCTGAGAAATCCCAAAATTCCCTGAGAATCCTCATCACCTCCAGCATTCCCCCCACCGGGTCCGCCACATACAACAATAGGTCATCCGCATAAAACGACACTCGGTGTTCCTCCCCACCCCGCACCAGCCCCCTCCAGTTCCTCGACTCCCTCAGCGCCATGGCCAGGGGTTCAATTGCCAGCGCAAAAAGCAGGGGGGACAAGGGACACCCCCTGCCTCATCCCTCGGTATAACCGAAAATACTCCTCCCATTCGTGGCCACGCTCGCCATCGGGGCCTCATATAACAGCCTCACCCACCTGACAAACCCCTCCCCAAACCCGAACCGTTTCAGCACCTCCCACAAGTACCCCCACTCAACCCTATCAAAGGCCTTCTCCGCGTCCAACGCCACCACTATCTCTGCCTCCCCTTTTACCGCTGGCATCATTATAACATTCAAGAGCCTCCGTATGTTAGTATTCAGCTGCCTCCCTTTCACAAACCCAGTTTGATCCTCGTGGATAACCTGCGGCACACAGTCCTCTATCCTCATGGCTAAAATCTTCGCCAACAACTTGAAATGAAATTAAAATGAAAATCGCTTATTGTCATGAGTAGGCTTCAATGAAGTTACTGTGAAAAGCCCCTAGTCGCCACATTCCGGCACCTGTCCGGGGAGGCTGGTACGGGAACTTGGCGTCCACATTTAAGAGTGAGATCGGCCTGTATGACCCACACTGCAGGGGATCCTTGTCCCGCTTAAGGATCAAGGAAATCAGCGCCCGAGACATCGTCGGAGGCAGAGCCCCACCCTTCCCTTGCCTCGTTGAAGGTCCTAACCAACAGGGGGCTCAACAGGTCTGCATACATTTTACAGAATTCGACTGGGAACCCATCCGGCCCCGACGCCTTCCCCGACTGCATGCTCCCTATCTCTTTGACCAGCTCCTCCAGCTCAATCAGCGCCCCCAGTCCCTCCATCTGTCCCTCCTCCACCCTCGGGAATCTCAGCTGGTCCAAAAAGCGGCCCATCCCCTTCCTCCTCCGCTCGGGGTTCGGACCGATACAGTTCCTCATAAAAGTCCCTGAAGACCCCATTAATGTCTACCCCCCTTCGCACCACATTCCCTCCCCTATCCTTAACTCCACAAATCTCCCTGGCTGCATCCCACTTACGGAGCTGGTGCGCCAGCATCCTGCTCGCCTTCTCCCCATATTCATACACCGCTCCCCGTGCCTTCCTCCACTGAGCTTCCGCCTTTCCTGTGGTCAACAAGTCGAACTCAGCCTGGAGACTACGCCGCTCCCTCAGCAATCCCTCCTCCGGAGCCTCCGCGTCTCTCCTGTCCACCATCTCCCACACCAGACTCTCCCTCTCTCTCTGCTCTCTCCTCTCCCTGTGGGCTCGAATGGAGATCAACTCACCCCTGACCACCGCCTTCAGCGCCTCCCAGACCGTCCCCACTCGGACCTCCCCATTGTCATTGGCCTCCAGGTACCTCTCGATACATCCTCGAATCCGCCCACCCACCTCCTCGTCCGCCAGCAGCCCCACCTCCAAGCGCCAAAGCGGGCACTGGTCTCTCTCCTCCCCCAGCTCGAGGTCCACCCAGTGCGGGGCATGGTCAGAAATGGCTATCGCCGAATACTCAGCATCCTCCACCCTCGCAATCAGCGTCCTACTCATAACAAAAAAAATCAATCCGGGAATAGGCCTTATGCACATGGGAGAAGTATGAAAATTCCCTGGCCCTCGGCCTTGCAAACCTCCATGGATCCACCCCTCCCATCTGGTCCATAAACCCCCTCAACACCTTAGCCGTCGCTGGCCTCCTACCCATCCTGGATCTGGATCGATCCAGTGCCGGATCCAGCACCATGTTAAAATCCCCCCCATTATCAGGCCCCCCGCCTCCAAATCTGGAATCCGGCCCAACATGCGGCGCATGAAACCCGTATCGTCCCAATTCGGGGCATATACATTGACCAGCACCACCCGCTCCCCCTGCAGCTTGCCACTTACCATCACATACTTCACACTGCTGTCTGCCACCACATTCGACGCCTCAAACGACACCCTCTTCCCCACCAGGATCGCCACCCCCTGATTTTTTGCATCCAGCCCCAAATGAAACACCTGGCCTACCCATCCCTTCCTCGATCTAACCTGATCCGCCACCTGCAGGTGCGTCTCCTGAAGCATGGCCACATCTGCCTTCAGCCCCTTCAGGTGCGCAAACACACGGGCCCGTTTGACCGGCCCATTCAGTCCCCTCACATTTCAGGTTATCAGCCAGATCAGGGGGCTACCTGCCCCACTTCCCCGCCGACTAGCCATTACCCTTCCTCAGCCCGCCACGTGCCCACGCCCCCCCGCTCGACCCGTTCCCCACGGCGGCAAACCCCCATCCCGACCCCCTCTACATACTCCAGCTCCTTCTTGGCCATTCCAGCAGCAACCCGCGTTTCCCAGCTCCGGCCCCACCTCCGTCAACCCTCAGCGCGGGAAAAAGCCCGCGCTTTCCACCTGCCCGACCCCACCTCCTCGAAAGCAGCTCCCTTTACCGGCCCTGTCCCCTCGGCCTTCACACCATCAGCCCCCCACACTGCAGGTCTGCCCCTCTCCTCAAGCCCATCCAACAAACCCAAGCAGAAAACAGTGCCCCACCCACCCTGAAAACAAAGAACCAACATTAAACAGAGAACCCCCCCCCCTCAAAATATAAGTTACATGCAGACCCCCGCACCCAACCCTCAGTTTGAGTCCAACTTCTCGGCCTGCACAAAGGCCCACGCCTCCTCCGGGGAGTGTCGGTCCTTGTAGGTGACCCACAAACGTGCCGGCTGCAGCATGCCGAACTTCACTCCCTTCCTGTGCAGCACCGCCTTCGTCCGATTGTACCCGGCCCTCTTCTTTGCCACCTCCGCACTCCAGTCCTGGTAGATACGTACCACCGCGTTCTCCCACCTGCTGCTCCGCTCCTTCTTGGCCCACCTGAGCACACACGCCCGGTCAGCAAACCGGTGGAACCGCACCAGCACCGACCGTGGCGGCTCATTCGGCTTGGGTCTTCTTGCCAATATTCTGTGGGCCCCCTCCAGCTCCAGGTGCCCCTGAAAGGACCCAGCTCCCATCAGCGAATTTAGCATGATGACCACGTAGGCCCCCATGTCTGACCCCTCCAGCCCTTCCGGAAGGCCCAGGATCCGCAGATTTGTCCACCTCGACCGGTTCTCTATCTCCTCAAACCTCTCCTGCTGTTTTTTAATGGAGCGCCTCGTGCATCTCCACCTTCACTGCAAGGCCTAAGGTCTCGTACTCTCTTTCGGAGGCCTTTTGTCGGAACTCTCGGATCGCCACCCCTGGGCCGTCTGGGTCTCCAGCAGCTTGTCAATTGAAGCCTTCAACGGCTCCAGCTGCTCCGCTTTAAGCTCCCTGAAGCAGCGCTGGAGAGTCTCCTGCTGCTCCTGCGCCCACTGCCATCTGGTCTCCGCCCACCACCATCTTGTGCTTCTTCCTTCGCTTCTGCTTTGGCGTTGCAACCACTTTCTTACTCGCCCCACTCCTGGTCCAGGCCATATACTACTGGGGAAATGTGGCTGACTCCTTCCCACGTCGGGAAACATCGAAAAAGTATCGCTGGGGGCCCTAAAAAGAGCCCAAAAGTCCGTTCCTGGCGGGAGCTGCCGAACGTGCGGCTTAGCTCCGCATAGCCGCAACCGGAAGTCCGGGCGCTGCTTTGCTGACTGACGGGGAGCCAACCATTGGGGACGGATGGAGAGTTGGGTTGGTGGGCCTCCCGCGGGAGGGCTGGAGTGAGCGGGGGGCACGGGCACGTGGCTGGCCAAAAAAGGGAGATGGCTAGTCGGCTGGAGGGGGTCAAGATATATGACAGATATCTCCCTGGCCGCTGAGCTGGTGCACTAACATTCTGCTTGCCTTTTCCCCACACTCACAAATCCCCCCCCCTTGCCTTTCTCAGCTATTCCACCGCTTTCCCTGTAGTCAACAGCCCAAACTCCACCTGTAACCTCCGCTGCTCCCTCAGTAGCCCCGCGTCCGGGGGCTCCGAGTATCTCCTGTCCACCTGGAGTATCTCCTCAACTAACCTATCCCTCTCAGCCCATTCCGCCTTTTCTCTGTGGGCCCGTATCGAGATTAATTCCCCTCTGACCACTGCCTTCAAAGCTTCCCAAACCATTGCTGCAGAGACCTCCCCCGTATCATTTGTTTCCAGGTAGTTTTGGATGGACTTGTTCACCCGCCCACAGATTGCTTCATCCGCGAACAACCACTGTGCCGTCTCCCCGCGGCCCTGCTTCTCCGCCAAGCTTTCCCGCATTGCCAGCTCTGCTCGCGTCTTCCTTGTAGAACTTTTGTCTTCTCACACGGTCACTTCTAGTCCAATTCTCCATATACTGGAGGGGGATTTCTCCTCACTGTCTCACTCTTCACTGGTTTATCCAATAAAATCAGGGGAAAAAACGGGAGAAAAAGGTCCAAAAGTCCGTCACAGACAGGAGCTATCAAATGTGCGACATACTCCTCCATGGCCGCCACCGGAAGTCTCAGAGGATAATCATGACAACCCAGGAATAAATCTAGTAAACCTTTGGTACACCACCGTCAAACGGAGTATAAATGTCCTTAAATAAAGAGATAAATACTATATATTGTGCTCCAGGTGTGGTCTCAACAAAGTTCTGTACAATTATATCAAAACTTCCTTACTCTTATACTCCAATCGCTTTGCAATAAAAGGCCATAATTTCCTTTGCCTTTTTAAATGCTGCATGCAGCCGGTATGGTTCTTGTACATTAACAATGGACACATTTGAAAGTTTCTCACCATTTAAAAATCTGATTTTCCAATCTTCTTACCAAAGCTTATAACCTCATCTTCCCCATTAAATACTCCATCTGCCATCTTTTTTACCACTCATTTAACTGTCCATATCCATTTGCACTCTCCTTTTGTCCTCCGCACAGCTTACTGTTCTACTTACCATTATCAGCAAAAGTAGATACATTATTCTTAGCCCCATCCAAGCCATTAGTGCAGATTGTAAATAACGGAGGTTCACTGATCCTGGCAGCACCCCAATAACAATTGCTAACTTGAAAATACTATGTTTATCCCTGCTCTCATACTGTTAAACAATTCTCTATCTATGCAAATAGATAGGGCAAATAGGGGCTGGTTTAGCTCACTCAGCTAAATCGCTGGCTTTTAAAGCAGACCAAGCAGGCCAGCAGCACGGTTCGATTCCCGTACCAGCCTCCCCGGACAGGCGCCAGAATGTGGCGACTAGGGGCTTTTCACAGTAACTTCATTGAAGCCTACTCGTGACAATAAGCGATTTTCATTTCATTTCATTTTCATTTTCATTTCAATATATTACTCCGAAACTAATGAGCTCTATTCTTGCTCAATATCCATTTCTGTAGTACCTTGAAATTAAAATATACATCCTCTAGGGGCGGCACAGTGGTTAGTGCTGCTGCCTACCGCGCTGAGGACCCGGATTCGATCCCAGCCCCAGGTCACTGTGTGGTTTGCGCATTCTCCCCATGTCTGTGTGGGTTTCACCCCCACAATCCAAAGATGTGCAAGGTAGGTGGATTGGGCACACTAAATTGCCCATTAATTGAAAAAAAAAAAATTGGGTACTCTAAATTTATTAAAAAAAATATACATCCTCTTGTTCATTTGCCCTGCTGGTTACATCTTCAAAATCGCAAGATTCATCAAACACTAATTTCCTTTCATAAAACCACATCGGGATATGCCTTATTAGCACCTTAATAATCACTTTGTACATCAGAACTTGAATATTGCTGAAAAAAAAGAAACATGTTGCTCCAGTCTTCTGTTCATTCGGATAAAATCAGGGCAGCCAAATTTCAAACAAATCACAACAATTTATACCACAGGAGGAAAGGGATGCTGACTGGATGGTAAGTTAGGGTAGGCAGTGACATAGTGGCAATGCCAATGGACTAATAAATTCAGTGGTCTGGGAAAGCAGGTTCAAATCCCAAGGCACTTGGTGGAATTCAAATTGAATTAATAGCTAGTCTCGGTGTCGATTGTCGCAAAAAATAAATAAAATTTAGTTCACTAATGTCTTTTGGAGCTGGAATCTGCCATCCTTACCTGGTATGGCCTGCAGGTGACTCCAGACCAACAGCAATATTGATTCTTAACTGCCCTCTGAAATGGCCTAGCAAGCCACTCAGTTGTATTGAACCAATAAAAAAATCAACAAAGAAGAAAAAACAGACGGATCATCTGGCAATGACTTTGGCACATTCAACCCTGTCAACCCAGCAAAGTACTTCATAGTGATATCTAGGGGCTTGAATTAGTCATACCGACCAAACCATATCTTATAATATTCCTGACACAATAATCACCTTCCAAGGTTATGTTCTATCCAACCAGCAGGATGGACCTACCAGAAGTGGCAGCACATTCAGGAAGGAGTCCTCAACATTGCCTGTGGACCCCACGACGTCCCATAGCATCAAGTTAAACATTGAAACCTCCTACTGATTACTGCTTGCTGCCCTCCCTTAGCTGATGAATCAGCATTCCACCATCTTGAACATTGTGTGGAGGAAGCACCTAGGGCACCAAGAGCACAAGAATATATTCCAGGTAGGGAACTTCAATGGTCATCCCCAGGAGTGACGCTGACCGAGCACTGAACGACATAGCCGTTAGACCGGGTCTGTGGCAGGTGGTGAGGGAACCAATACGAGGAAGAAACCTACTTAACCTCCTCCTTCCCTGACCAGTCTACCTGTCACAGGTGTATCTGTCCATGACAGTATTGATATGAGTAACCACCCACAAGTCCTTGTGGCAACAAAGCCCTGTACTCACACGGAGGATACCCATCATCATGTTGTGTGGCATGACAACTGTACTAAACGGGATAGATTTTGAACAGATCTAGCACCTCAAAACTGGGCATCCATGAAGGGCCATGGGTCATCAGAAGCATATTTTAATAATCACAATCTGTAATCTCATGGTTCTGCATATCATCCGCTTTACCAATAAATTGGGGGAAATCAACCTTTGTCCAATAAAAAGTATGTAGGAGGGCATATCTGGAGCAGCACCAGATATACTTAAAAATAAGATGTCAACGCCGGGGGCACGCAACAAAGCAGGGCCGCAGCGCACCCCCAACAGGGGGGAAGGCGCCAGGCAGGGGAGGGGGGGGGGATCACCCATCAAAGTCGGGAGAGCAAACGGGGACAGGAATAGGGGATAGAGGGGCATACAGGGGAGGAGGGGAAAGGGAGAGACCGGGGGGGGCGGCACACAGGGAGCGAGAGACCAGGGAGGGGAAATGCAGGGACAAAGGGACAAAAGAGGCCAGAAAAGGAACAGGGCCACAAAGTGCCACAACCAAGGGCTCGAAACAAGGAACCGCTGCAAGCACCCACCCAGTACGGCCTGTGGGCGAAGGGGGCCCCCAGAGTGCAGGGGACTACCCGCTTGGCGGACACACAGTGGACGGCCATGGCGGATGCCCCTGGGACAAGGGGAAACCCCGGAGCACAGAGACCCGACCGCATGGGGAGAACAGTGATAGCGGCCATCCTGGACGGCCCCCTAACAAAGGGAAACCCCAGAGGGCAGGGGCGCGTCCACCGGATAAATATGGTTAGTCCCACAGGAACGAGGGGGCAGAAGCCCCCCACCAGGATAATCACCTGGAACGTAAGAGGACTTAACGGCCCAGTGAAGAGATCTAGAGTCCTCACCCACCTCAGAAACATGAGGGCCGACATAGTCTTCCTCCAAGAGACGCACCTGAGGGAGCAGGACCAACTGCGGGTAAGAAAGGGCTGGGTGGGACAAACCTACCATTCCTGCTATGGGACAAGGGCCAGGGGGGTGGCGATCCTGATCGGCAAGAGGACAATGTTTAGGGTGACAAAGACGGTTACAGACCCAGGGGGGCGGTATGTCATGGTCAGCGGGGCCCTGAATGGGGCGCCGGTAGTTCTAGTCAACGTGTACGCGCCCAACTGGGACGACACGATTTTCATCAAAAAGACCATGGCAGAAATCCCAGACATAGCGACGCACCGACTAATCATGGGGGGGGGGGGGGGGGGGGGGGACTTCAACTGTGTACAGGATCCAAAGACGGACAGATCAAACCCCAAAACGGGGAAAACCTCAAGCATGGCAAGGGAACTCAGTCACTTTATGGAGCAGTGGACCCCTGGAGATTCGCCCACCCGGGGGAGAAAGAATTCTCCTTCTTCTCCCCAGTACACAACGTGTACACCAGAATTGACTTCTTTGTGGTGGGGAAAACGGTGCTTCCAGGGATAGACAAAGTGGAATGCTCCGCAATTGTGATATCAGACCACGCCCCACACTACACGGACGTGCAGCTGGAGACGGGAAGGGCCCAGCACCCCACATGGAGGTTGGACGGTGCCTTACTAGCTGACAAGGCCTTCAGCGAAAGGATAGCGCGGGCCATAGCGGAGTACACGGAGAACAACCAAAACGGGGAGGTCTCATCCTCCACGTTCTGGGAAGCGCTTAAGGCCGTACTAAGAGGGGAAATCATTGCCTTCAAAGCGCAAAGAGATAGGGAGGAAAGGGTGGCTAGGCAGAAGCTGGTCGACTCCATACTGGAGGTAGACCGTAAATACTCCGAGGCCCCGACCGTAGAGCTCCTAGCGGAGAGAAAAGAACTACAAAGGAACTTTGACCTGCTCTCCACCAGGAAAGCAGTGCACCAACTCCGCCAGGCACGCGGGGCCCTGTACGAACACAGAGACAAAGCCAGCCGCCTGTTGGCACACCAGCTGAGAAAGCAGGCAGCCACCAGAGAAATTGCGCAAATCAGGAGTACCAGAGGCACGTGGGAAACAGAACCATAGAGGATTAAGGAAACCTTCAACGCCTTCTACCAAGAGCTGTACACCTCCGAGCCCCCAACGGGGAAGGCTGGAATGAACCGGTTTCTTGATGGACTGGACATGCCAGTCGTGGGAGAGGGCAGAAAACGGGACCTGGAAGCAGCACTAGCACTGGGAGAGATCATGGACAGCATTAGCTCCATGCAGACGGGGAAGGCGCCGGGACCAGACAGATTCCCGGCGGACTTCTACAATAAATTAGCGACAGCGCTGGCCCCGCACCTGCGGGAGATGTTCACAGACTCGCTAGCTAGGGGCACACTGCCACCCACGTTAGCACAGGCCTCAATCTCGCTGATACCTAAGAAAGACAAAGACCCAACGGAATGTGGGTCATACAGACCCATATCTCTGCTGAACGCAGACTCCAAAATACTGGCCAAAATCCTAGCCAAAAGGCTAGAAGACTGTGTACCTGAGGTGGTCACAGAGGACCAGACGGGCTTCGTCAAAGGTCGACAGCTTACCTCGAACATCAGGCGCCTGCTGAACGTGATAATGACCCCCTCCGGGGAGAGAACACAAGAGGTGATCGTCTCCCTGGACGCAGAAAGGCCTTCGACAGAGTCGAATGGAAATACCTCATAGAGGTACTGGAGCGGTTCGGGCTTGGAACAGGGTTCACCGCTTGGGTAAAGCTCCTATACAACGCTCCCATGGCGAATGTACGGACCAACAATACCAACTCCCAATACTTCCAGCTGCACAGGGGCACCAGACAAGGATGCCCACTGTCCCCGCTGCTGTTCGCACTAGCAATCGAACCGCTAGCAATCGCGCTCAGGGCAGCAAAAAATTGGAGGGGAATCCGAAGGGGAGGCAGAGAGCACAGAGTCTCACTCTATGCAGATGATCTGCTCCTCTATATCTCGGACCCACAAAGCAGCATGGACGGAATCATCGAGCTCCTGAAAGAGTTTGGAGCCTTCTCGGGCTACAAACTCAACATGAGCAAAAGCGAGATCTTCCCAGTACACCCGCAAGGGGGGGGGGTGGGGTGCAGCACTAAAGGGGCTGCCGTTCAAACAAGCCCGACACAAATTCCGCTACCTGGGGATCCAAATAGCCCATGACTGGAAAGGGATCCACAAATGGAACCTCACCGGCCTGACGGAGGAAGTAAAAAAGGACCTGCAAAGATGGAACACACTCCCACTCTCCCTCGCGGGGAGACTCCAGACGATCAAAATGAACGTACTGCCCAGGTTCCTCTTCCTGTTTAGATCTATTCCGATCTACATCCCCAAGGCCTTTTTCAAAGTGCTGGACAAACTTATCATGGCGTTCGTATGGGGGGGCGGTAAAAATGCTAGGATCCCAAAGAAGGTCCTACAAAAAACAAAATCCAGGGGGGGGGCTAGCCCTCCCGAATCTACAATTCTACCACTGGGCGGCAACAGCCGAGCGAGTAAGGGGATGGATCCAGGAGCCAGAAGCCGAGTGGGTGCGTGCAGAGGAGGCCTCCTGAATGGGGACCTCCCTCCGGGCCCTCGCCATGGCAGCACTCCCATCCCCACCCAAAAAACACTCCAGCAGCCCAGTGGTGACAGCCACCCTCTAATCCTGGAACCAACTGCGGCAGCAATTTGGCCTGACCAAAATGTCGGACAAGCACCAACACTGACTGACGCCACCTTCAAAAGGTGGAGGCAGGACGGGGGTACACTGACAGTCAGGGACCTATACACGGACGACAGGATCGCAACACTGGACGAACTGACAGAGAAATTTCGACTAGCTGGGGGGAACGAGCTATGGTACCTGCAACTCAAAAACTTCCTACGAAAGGAGACAAGGACGTACCCACAACCGCCACGACAGACACTACTGGAAGACCTACTGGACGCAAGTATCCTAGAGAAAGGGAACTGTAGCGACATGTATGACCGACTGGTAGAAAGGGACGACACCGTACTGGACGCAACAAGAATGAAATGGGAGGACGACCTGGGGATGGAGATAGGGTGGGGACTCTGGAGCGAAGCACTGCATAGGGTCAACTCCACCTCCACGTGCCTGACGCAACTAAAAGTGGTACATAGAGCCCACTTAACAAGAAACCGTATGAGTAGGTTCTTCCCGGAGGTGGAGGACAGATGTGAACGGTGCCAAAGAGGCCCGGCCAACCACGCCCACATGTTCTGGTCTTGCCCCAGACTTGTGGAGTACTGGACAGCCTTCTTCGAGGCTATGTCCAAAGTGGTGGGGGTGAGGGTGGAGCCATGCCCGATAGTGGTGGTCTTCAGGGTTTCAGACCAGCTAGATCTATTCCTGGGGAGGAGGGCGGACGCCCTTGCCTTTGCCTCCCTGATCGCCCGCCGTAGAATCCTGTTTGGCTGGCGGTCAGCAGCACCGCCCAGAGCTGCAGACTGGCTGTCCGACCTCTCGGAATCTCTCCAAATGGAGAAAATCAAATTCGCCATCAGAGGGTCAGACGACGGCTTCCACAGAACGTGGGAGCCATTCATGCAATTGTCCCGGGACCTGTTTGTGGCCAACGAACAAGAGGAAGAATAGTCGGATGGCCAAGAATCAGGGGGAAATGGACAGGAATTGGGGGAAGGTAGCCGGGGGGGGGGTTCGTTATGGGGGTTTGACGGCAAGCTAAGGCCCAAAACCAAACTACAAATAAATGCCTATAAACATGTGCCTCGGCCATATTGGGGAATGTAAAATATGTATGCCGGCTAAAGGGGGCGGCCACAATTGTTATTATGAAGATGCTTACCTGTAAATATACATGTTAATTTTTGCATGTGTTTTTTTTCTCTCTAATGATTTGTAATATGTTGTATATAAAATATGAAAACTCAATAAAAAAAACATTAAAAAAAAAAATAAGATGTCAACCTGGTGAAACTGCAAGATAGGGCTACTTCCAGGTCAAACCGCAGACGCAGTAAGCAACAGGCTTCTGTTTGCATTTCAAGTTTCTGAGCCATACAAAAGAATTGGGAGGACAACTGCCTTGTCCATCAGGATCTTGGCATCAGCACTGATGTCGTGGCCATCGAACATTCTCATCCAAAGGTGGTGTTTGCGGATTGGATACGGTGTTGGATCTCCGCATTATGAGGGGTGACCCCTAGGTGGGGGAAATGTTCCATGTTTGGGAGAGTTTCTCAGTTGATTTTGATGGGGGAGTGACCAGATCTTGCCCTGGGGCGAGTTGGTAAAAGACTTGAATATCGAGGTTGTGGCTGAGACCGATTCTTCAGTATGCTTCCGTGAAGGTGTCAAGCATGACTTGGAGATTCTTTTCCAAGTGGAGATGGCAATGTCATCCGCATACTGAAGTTCCACAAGCGATGTCAGTATCATTGGAGGTTGAAATGTTTTTTGTCGATTCTGTGGACCATGTTCAATCCACTGGGAAGCTTGTTCTTGACACAGTAGAAGATGTTGACGATGAAGATGGAGAAATGGGTGGGGGCGATGACACAGATTGACTCGGCTCAACTCGATCACAAAGGTTTGTCATATTTCCGTTGGTGAGGACTATTGCCAACATCTGGTCGTGGAGGAGTCCAAGGATGTTGATGAATTTCTCTGGACAGATCGAGTTTGACAAGTTCTTTCATAGCACTTCCCGATTTACTGAGTCAAAAGCCTTGGTCAGGTCAACGAAGGCCATAGAGTTGTTCATAATGCTCCTAGCATTTAATTGAAGTCGTTGAGCAGTGAAAATCATGTCTATTGTTCTACGGTTTGGTCGGAAGCCACACTGGCTTTCCAGAAAGGTTTCAGTGCTTTGATTGTAGATATCTCCAAGAAGTCTTAAACTTGTCTTTTTGGTGGAACAGTGTGTTAGTGATGACAAGTTGGTGTTACGCGTATTTGGTGGTGAGCAGGAGAATCCCATTGGAGTCCCAACTCCTTCCTTTCCAATGGCGTCCTTCCACAGTTGGGAATCCTTTCCAACTCGATGTTGAAAGTCCTCAAGGAGGATGATCTTATCTTCCTCAGGAACGTTGGAGAGCATGGTGTCCGGGGTGGAGTAGAAACCTTCTTTGGACTCATCATTGGCATCAAGGGTTGGGGAAAAGGCACTCACGACTATTTCCTGCTGGCTCTTGACAAGTTGTAGATGTCATGGGACCTTCATTGATGCCGACAGAGCTCAGAGAGTTGATTGAAGAGTTTGTTCTGGACGGTGAATCCAATTCCATGCGTCCTGGACTTATCTTTGGGTTTTCCTCTTCTGAAGGTGCAACCACTGCCTCTTCCTTCAGCTGCCCTTCGCCTGCTCTTTGGGTCTCTAGCAGGGCAATGACGCTAACGCTAAAATGCCAGAGTTCATGGGCAACAAGGGCAGTTGCCTGTCTCAGTCAATGGTTTGCTCATTATCCATGGGAGTTCTTACATTACAGGTTCCATACATGGGCAAAAGAGGTGAACTCAAGAAGTGAGAGCATTTCCCCAAGACTGCATTTGACTTGGTGTGGCAGCAAGGAGCCCCAGCTAAACTGGAATAAATGAGATTCGGGGGAAAGATTCTCCATTGGTTGGAGTACCACCTAGCACAAAGGAAGATTGTTGCGGTTCTTGGAAGTCAAATCATTTCAGTCCAGGACATTGCTGCAGAGTTCTTCAGTGCTTGGTCCATCACAGTTGCTTCATCAATGACCTTCCTTCCATCGCAAGGTTAGAAGTGGGGATGTTTAGCACCATTTGTGACTCCTCAGATACTGAAGTAGCCATGTCCATATCCAGCAAGACCTGAACAACATACAGGCTTGGTCTAATAAATGGCAAGTAACATTCGTGCCACACAAGGAAACTTCCAACAAGATTGTCTAACTATTGCCCCATTACATTCAATGGCTTTACCACCACTGAGTCCCACCTGTTAACAACCTGGGTGTTTACCATCAACCAGAAACTAAAATGGACCTGCTTTAGAAATACTGTGGATATAAGAGCAAGTCAGAGTTTGAGAATTCTGTGGAGAGTAATTCACCTCCTGACTCCCCAAAGTCTATTCATCATGTATAAGGCACAAGTCAGGAGTGTGATGGAATACTTAACTGGATAAGTGCAGCTCCAACAACACTCTAGAAACTTAACACCATCTAGGACAAAACAGCCTGGTTGATCCACCATCTTCTCACTTCCTTTCCCACTGACGTATAGCGGCAGCAGTCGTGTAAACCATCTACAAGATGCAGTACTGCAACTCACCACGGCTTTTTAGATAACATCTTCCAAACCCACAACCTCTACTACCTACAGGGTCAACATTGAAACACCTCTACCTGCAAGTTCACCTCCAAGTCACGTGCCATCCCGACTTTGAACTATATCGCCATTCTTTCACTGCCGCTGGATCAAAATCCTTTAACTCCCTTCCTAACAGCTCTGTGTATACCTACACCATTTGTCCTGCAGCAGTTCAAGATAATTACGGATAGGCTAGCGCTAGCCAATGACGGCCAAATCCTACGAAAGAATAAAGTCAACTCATTGTTGCTTTCTCCATGGCAACACCTGAGACAAAGAAATATAGGCTATGCATGCTTCAGGTCAATTTTTTTTAAAAGTGCAACGTCAGAACATATTCCTTTTGTTTGCAAAGAAAAGGTCCCTACATAGGAATGTAACCGTCTTCTTGCAAGCTTAAATTTATTTATTTTTTTAAATTTAGAGTACCCAATTCATTTTTTCCAATTATGGGGCATTTTAGCGTGGCCAATTCACCGAGCCTGCACATCTTTGGGTTGTGGGAGCAAAACCCACGCAAAACACGGGGAGAATGTGCAAACTCCACATGGACAGTGACCAAGAGCTGGGATCGAACCTGGGACATGGCCGCTGTGAGTAAGCAGGTCTAACCCACTGCACTACCATGCTGCCCTTTTGCAGGCTTAAATGAGTCATAAGACCATAAGACATACAAACAGAATTAAGCCACTTGGCCTATCAAGTCTGCTCCGCCATTCAATCATGACTGATATTTTTCTCATCCCCATTCTCCTGCCTTCTCCCCATAACCCCTGATCCCCTTATTAATCAAGAACCTATCTATCTCCGTCTTAAAGACACTCAGTGATTTGGCCTCCACAGCCTTCTGTGGCAAAGAGTTCCACAGATTCACCACCCTCTGGCTGAAGAAATTCCTCCTCATCTCTGTTTTAAAGGATCATCCCTTTAAGTCTGAGATTTTGTCCCCTGGTTCTAGTTTTTTCTACAAGTGGAAACATCCTCCCAATGCCCACTCTATCCAGGCCTCGCAGTATCCTGTAAGTTTCAATGAGATCCCCCCTCATCCTTCTAAACTCCAACGAGTGCAGGCCCAGAGTCCTCAACTGTTCTTCACACATGCTGTTCATTCCAGGGATCATTCTTGTGAACCTCCTCTGGACCCTTCCAAAGGCCAGCACGTTTCCTTAGTCACGGGGCCCAAAACGGTGCATAATACTCAAATGGGGTCTGACCAGAGCCTTTTACAGCCTCAGAAGTACATCTCTAGTCTTGCATTCTAGCCCTCTTGACATGAAATGGAAATCGCTTATTGTCACGAGTAGGCTTCAAATGAAGTTACGGTGAAAAGCCCCTAGTCGCCACATTCCGGCACCTGTCCGGGGAGGCTGTTACGGGAATTGAACCATGCTGCTGGCCTGCTTTCAAAGCCAGCGATTTAGCCCTGTGCTAAACAGCCCCAACATGAACGCTAACATTGCATTTGCCTTCCTACCTGCCGACTGAACCTGCACGTTACATGAACAAGGACTCCCAAGTCCCTTTGGCTTCTGATTTTGAAAATATTCTATGCCTAAATTCTTCCTTCCAAAGTGCATAACCTCACGCTTTTCCACACTGTATTTCATCTGCCACTTCATTGCCCACTTTCCTAGCCTGTCCAAATCCTTCTGCAGCCCCCTTGCTTCCTCAATACTACCTGTCCCTCTCCAGATCTTTGTATCACCTGCAAACTTATCAACAGTGCCTTCAGTTCCTTCTTCCAGATCATTATGGTATATTGTGAAAAGTTGTGGTTCCAGCACCGACCCCTGATGCACACCACTAGTCACCAGCTGTCATCCTGAAAAAGACCCCTTTATCCCCACTCTCTGCCTTCTGCCAGTCAGCCACTCCTCTATCCATGCCAGGATCTTACCCTTAACACCATGGGTTCTTAACTTATTTAACAATCTCCTATGTGGCACCTTGTCAAAGGCCTTCTGGAAATCTAAATAAATCATGTCCAGTGGTTCTCCTTTGTCTAACTTCCTTGTTACCGCCTCAACAAACTCTAACAGGTTATCAGACATGACCTCCCTTTGACAAAGCCGTACTGACTTCAGTCCTATTTTATCATGTACTTCCAAGTACTCCACGATCTCATCTTTAATAACGGACTCTAAAATCTTACCAATGACCGAAGTCAGGTTAACCAGCCTATAATTTCTCATCTTCTGCCTCCCATCTTCTTAAACAGTGGTGTTACAATATGAACTCAACGGATTATCTTAAATTGGTTGATAGTGTTGCTATTAGCAGGGCAGGATGGTGCCGCAGTGGTTAGCATTGCTGCCCCACGGCACTGAGGTCCAAGGTTCGATTCCAGCTCTGGGTCACTGTCCATGTGGCGTTTGCACGGGTTTTGCCCCCACAACTCAAAGATGTGCAGAGTAGATGGATTGGCCACTCTAAATTGCCCCTAAATTGGTAAAAAAAATTGGGTACTCAAAAAATGTTTTAAATGTTGCTATTAGCATCAGCAAGTGCTGCCAGATCATTGAATCTAATAGCAGACGTTTTGTTTTGGGTTTTGCAATGTGGCCTGGTTGAGTACGGTCTGTACTCTACCCATTATGAGTAGCCGGAGGAACACGTTGCTTGATTCAATCAGCCAATCACGGAATGTATGGCCTACGCGCCAAGCATCACACCTTATGCATAACATCGCTCACTTGTGTGGTAAGACGAATTTTTGAACACGAAGACAACATCCTATTAGGGGAATATACCATTTGAGTCACAAATAGAATGCATCAAAGCTATCGTTCATATCAGTGGCTTTTCTGATTAGATCATTGTTTGCTGGGTGTTGTGTGAACTCTCCACTGAATGCCACTTTCAGTCCCGAAAGTACCCAGTCTACCAGGCAAAATGAACAATAGATCAAGCAAGCTGTTTGACACTATGAAGTGGGTGCCTTGTAACGGGGAAAGAAAAAGACCAAGTCTTCTGTTATTCCATCTCTCCTGTCTTCCACCTGTTCTGCTGTCCGTGTCCAACCCACCCATCTAAATTTTCCCATTCTGATGAAAGGTCTGTTCCTCTCTCCAAAGATGCTGCCTAATCTGAATATTTCCAGCATTTTCTATTTGAAAATTAGATGTTAGCCCTGGCTCAGTGGTTGTACGCAGAGTTGAGACAGAAGCTTGTGGGCTCAAGCCCAGAAATCTAGGCCATTACTCCGGTGCAGTTTGGAATTGCAATATTTTGGATGAGAAGATAAGCTACAGCCCCCTCTACCCTTTCATACAGTTGGAAAAGATCCCAGGGCATTATTTCCAAGAGCAGTGCAGTTCTCCTTGTTGGCCTGCGTAATGAGTCCTGCACCAAACAACTGATCATTATCACAGTGCTATTTGTAGGAACTTGCTGTGTGCATAGTGGCTATCATTTAAATTACACTGCACAGTGCTTTTTACTTCAAAAACACTTCATCAGCTGTAAAGCACTTTGGGATGTCCCGAGGTCATGTAAGGCCTTTGGCTAATTTGTATTTTCACAGCACATTCACAGAAACAATGTGATTGTGTCCAGCCAAACCATTTTTGTGACGTTGATCAGCACGGGGCAGCACGGTAGCATAGTGATTAGCACAGTTGCTTCACAGCTCCAGGGTCCCAGGTTCGATTCCCGGGCTGGGTCACTGTCTGTGCGGAGTCTGCACGTTCTCCCCGTGTCTGCGTGGCGTTCCTCCGGGTGCTCCGGTTTCCTCCCAGTCCAAAGATGTGCGGGTTAGGTGGATTGGCCATGCTAAATCGCCCTTAGTGTCCAAAAGGGTAAGTGGGATAGGGTAGATACATGGGCTTGAGTAAGGTGCTCTTTGTAAGGGCTGGTGCAGACTCGGTGGGCCGAATGGCCTCCTTCTGCACTGTAAATTCTATGATTCTATGATTGAGAAATAAATATTAGTCAGTCTACGGAGGATAATTTCCTAGTTCTTCCAAATAGGACCATAGGTTCTTTTGCATCCACCCGAGTGGGAAGGGTCCGAGTTTAAAGCCTAATCCAAAAGACTGCACCCCTAGCTGTGCAGCACTAGAGTGTTAGACTACATTTTTGTGCTCAAGTTCTAGAACGGGACTTGAACACACAATCTTCTGACTTACAGGTGAGTGTGCTACCACCTGAGCCACACATAAAGATGAAAGAAAACAAATTAAGCTTTACTGGCCGATTGTGCACACAGCATTGACCGTGGGAGCGGTTTGCTGATTGTGCACACAGCATTGACTGTGAGAGCAGTGTGCTGATTGTGCACACAGCATTGACTGTGGGAGCGGTGTGCTGATTGTGCACACAGCATTGACTGTGAGAGCAGTGTGCTGATTGTGCACACAGCATTGACTGTGGGAGCGGTGTGCTGATTGTGCACACAGCATTGACCGTGGGAGCGGTTTGCTGATTGTACACACAGCATTGACTGTGAGAGCAGTGTGCTGTCTGTACACACAGCATTGACTGTGGGAGCTGTGTGCTGATTGTACACACAGCATTGACTGTGGGAGCTGTGTGCTGATTGTACACAGCATTGACTGTGGGAGCTATGTGCTCGCTCTGCGTCCAATTAAAACGTAAATATCTATTTTGATTTCACAATTTGAAGTTGGTATATATGAATGTTTAAGCACTTTTGAACTCGTAGGAAATATTCAGTGTGTATTGGATGCATTCATAGAAGCAGAGAAAATAAGAGTAAGGGGAGGTCATTCGGCCCTTTGAGCCAGCTCCACCATTCATTATCCAACGCGATAGCCTAATCCAGCCTTCTGTCCATATCCTTTGATCCCCATTCGCCCCAAGTGCTCTATCTAACTGCTTCTTGAAAACAGTGTTTTGGCCTCAACTGCTTCCTGTGTTAGAGAATTCCACAGGCTCACCGCTCTCTGGGTGAAGAAAATTCTCCTCATCTCAGTCCTAAATGGTCTATCCCGTAGCCTCAGACATTGACTCCTGGTTCCAGACATCCCCACCATCGGGGACATCCTTCTTGCATCTATCCTATCTAGTCCTGTTACAATTTTATAGATTTCTGAGATTCTCCCTCATTCTTCTGAAGTCCAGCAAATACAATCCAAACCAACTCAATCTCTCCTCATACATCCGTCCTGTCAAACTTTGTTGCACTCCCTCTAGAGCAAAAACATCCTTCCTCAGATAAGGAAACCAAAACTACACACAATATCCCAGATGTGGCCACACCAGGGTCTTGTATAATTGCAGCAAGACCACGCTGTTCCTGTACTCCAATCCTCTCACTATGAAGGCCAACATACCATTTGGCTTCTTTATCGCCTTCTGCACCTGCGTGCTTACCTTCAGCAATTGGTGTACGAGGACACCCAGGTCTCATTGCAATTCACATCTCCTACTTTATGGCCATTCAGATAATAGTCTGCCTCCCCGTTTTTGCTCCCAAAGTGGATATCCTCTCTGCCATTCATTTGCCCACTCATTCAACTTGTCCAAATCAGATTGAAGGATATCTGCATCCTCCTAACATCTTACCTTCCTATGGTTAGTGAACATGCCCAATTTTAATCCAGTGGCCCAAAGAGATGACATAGGCCTACTCATGTGGCCCACTCACCAGGCTAGGTTGCCTATCACAGTTCTAGAACCTTAGGAACTTACGACAGCCCATTTAGCCTATCTTGCCTGCATTGGCTCTTAGAAAAAACAGTTGTGCACAGACCCAAATCCCTGCTTTTTATCCACAACCCTCACCCTACCTTTTCAGGTAAAGAATTCCAGATTTCAAAACTGGAGTGAAGCATCTTCCCTTTTGATTATTCTACAATCCATAACCTCAAGTTATTGACCCACTCGCCAGAGGGAATATTTGGAACATTCCTCCCCTCTCCCTCCTCCTCCTTCTTCTTGGTCACATTCAGGTAAATCTCCATTTCTTTCTGCTGCCTCTGCATCTTTCCTAGCTTAGTACCCAGGACCTCGATTTATAAACTTTCAACCGCCTTTATCAGCTTTCCCTGCCAATTGGTGACATGGACACAAAAGTGTCTCTGCTTATCTTTTCTTTTCAGAATCATGCCATTTATAGAATCCCTACAGTGCCATTCAGCCCACCGAGTCTGCCCAATCCTCTGAAAGAGCACCCTACCTTGGGCCAATTCCCCTGCCCTATCCCTGTAACCCCACCTAGCCTCTGGACCTTAGGGGCAATTCAATCTACCTAACCTGCACATCTTTGGACTGTGGGAGGAAACCAGAGCAAACCCACACAGACATGGGGAGAATGTACAAACTCCACACAGTCACCCGAGGTTGGTCTTGAACCCGGGTCCCTGGCACTATGAGGCAGCAGTGCTAACCACTGCACCGCCCACTCATATGAAGAGCCATTCATTTTCTAAAAATAAATTTTGAGTACCCAATTATTTTTTTTCCAATTAAGGGGCAGTCTAGCATAGCCAATCCACCTAACCTGCACATCTTTGAGTTGTGGGGGTGAAACCCACGCAGACATGGGGAGAATGTGCAAACTCCACACGAGTGACCCAGGGCCGGGGTTCAGCACCGTAGGCAGCAAGTGCTAACTACTATGCTACGTGCCACCCGATGAAGAGCCATTCATAATATAACTTCTCACATTAGTCCTCTCAAAGTGCATCACTTCCCACTTCGTCACACAGAGCTCAATATATCTGCTCTTTTCACCATATTGTCTCGGTTATCTATCCTCGTCATTATTTAATATTTTTGCCAAATTTGGTATTAACTGCAAATTTTATAATGCTGCTCCCGACATAAGAAACACTCGAGTCTAGATCATATATTAAAATTGTGACGGCTAATAGGCCAAAACAACCCCCCTCCCAATATGAAAACATCCTGTGTTTCTGGTCGTTGTGCCAATTTTGTACCTACACCACTCTTGCCTTAATTACATTGCCTTTCGTTGAATGCCTTCTAAAAGTTTATATATGTAACATTCAGTGCACTACCGTGATAAATCTTCTCTGATACCTCAAAAAATTCAATCAAGTTAGTCAGGCATAATTTGCCTCTAACTAATCCATGTTGGCTCTCCTTAATTAACCCATGCCTTGCCAAATGAAAATGTTGCCCTTGACAATGGATTCCAATAACTTCCCCACCTCTGATGCAAGGCTGGCTGGCCTGTTGTTTCCTGGTTTTACCCTTTCCCCAATCTTGAATAGTAGTATAACATTGGAAATCCTTCGGTCCTCTAGTCCTACTTCTGAATCCAATGTGTAGTGAAAGATTGCGACCAATGCATTTGCTATTCCTACCTTTGCTTCTTTCAACATCCTAGAATGCATTCTCCTTGTACCAAATGACTTCCAAATTTCAGCAATGCTAATCTTACCTGGTACATCTTCTATTATACTGCCCATAACTTCCCTCTCCTCTTCGTGTAACCTTGACAACACTCACTTTCTTGAGATACAATGTACTCATTTAATGCTGTTCGCTATATTCTCTATCTCTACATGAAAATTTCCTTTGGGAATAGGCCCAAAGCTTTCCCTAACATTAAGCAATTAAAACTGGCAAAAGAGTGAAAACCACCTTAGATTACTTTGATGTTCCAACTGTAGGGCAGCATGAGAAACGAAGAGATAAGTTCAGAGACAAAAGTAGTTAAATGGTAATTAAAATTATTTGCCTGGGGTACCCTGGTCAGAATACAGATCCTAGTTGAATGCAGTTACCCCATCCTCAGTGTGGTTTCATAACTGGAAGATCTGCAATTGGCATGATCTTTTCAGTCAGTCTATTGAGACAATGGCTTGCACCACGGTGGTTAACTGGCGAGTATCATCTAATGGGTCTCAAGAGCTCTATCCCGGCGTGTCTCTGCATTTGCTACGGAGGAAGACAGTGAACCGAGAAGGAGCACAATTCACTGAACAAAGGATATTGAACCAATCTCACCCAGGCTTTTGACCAGACGCCAGTGAATTGTTCACCTTCTCGGTCCACTGTCTTCCTCCGTAGCAAATGCAGAGACATGCTAGTGTAGAGCTCCTGAGACCCATTAAATGATGCTCGTCAGTTAACCACCGTGGTGCAAGCTACTGTCTCACGAGACAGAAAGCTGCCACAAGTCCTATTTGCTCCCTGAGGCTACTTTTGTTAGGCGGTCTATTTAAGCTGCGAGAGAAAAATTAGCTGCCTTCCGACGCTGCTTACTGTGATCTCCTCTTTCCGTGATAACACAATGGGTAAAATCAGGTATGATTGGGCAACATTGGAACCCTTTGAGATCTGGAGTGGGCTAAAACAGGGGTGTGTCCTGGCACCAACACTCATTTGTCATATTCTTCTCTTTGCTGCTGTCATATGCCAGTTAACTACAGAGGATGTCTACTTATATGCCAGAACTGTGGAAAGCTGTTCAGCCTTGCTCGCCTGAGATCTAAGACAAAGGGGCACCAAGTCCCCATCAGAGTTGTTCTACACTGATAATGCCGCACTACATTCCATAACGAGGAATACCTTCAGCAGCAAATGGACAGACTCTCTCACACTTGTGGAGAATTTGTTTTCACTATCAGCATCAGGAGGACAAATAACATGTTCCAAGATGTTACTATGTGATCATCTATCAGCACTGATGATGTACGCTGTGGAGAATTGGGTTGGTGATAGCTTCGTATATTTAGATTCACTATCACCACTTGTCACTAGCAATCAGTCACTTGATGCTGAAATCAACACCTGTCACTACTGTGCCAAAGCTGAATGTGTACAACAACTTCACACTGGGCATCTACCAAGGTTGTATCCTAAACACACTCCTCTACAGTGGTGAAACAAGGACAACGAAAATAGTGAACAGTTTGCACCTTCGCTATCTCAAACATATCCTTGGCATCTCTTGGCAACCAATTCTGATGCTCTGGAGTTTGTTAATTCCATCAGCATATATTAATTGCTAAGCCAATAATGTGTGTGTTGGCCAGCCACATTCATCAGATGGATGGCACGCTAGGTAGCAGCAGCACAGTGGTCAGCACCGCTGCCTCACAGCACCAGGGATCCAGGTTGAACTTTGGCCCTGGGTGAAATTTGCATGTCTCCCAGTCTCTGCGTGTGTTTTCTCTCAGTGCTCTGGTTTCCTCCCACAATCCAAAGATGTGCAAGTTAGGCGGGGTTACAGGGAGAAGTTGGGGAGTGGGTCTAGGTAGGGTGCTGTTTGAGAGGGTTGGTGCAGACTTGATGGCCCAAACGGCCTCCTTATGCACTATAGGGATTTTATGATTGCTGCATACCCAAAGCCTTCTGTATGGTGAACTGGCCACTGGGATCATGACTTCGTGGGCATCCATATTTCTGCTACAAGGACACCTGCAAGCAAGATATGAAGATAGCAAACGGACACTGACAACTGGGCGGCAGTTGCTGGCAGCTGAGATTTCTGGAGGCTGATTATTTGGAAGGGTACTGGGAGAGGCAAGCAGAAACAAATAGCTCAGTTGGTCGAGAAGAGTGCACAGACAAAACAGAAGCCAGCAAATCATTCACCTTTACAGCCCAGTGTCTTCCCCTACGAAAATAGAGGAATTCCCAAGTAGGGCTCCATGGCACAATCACGGTTCATGAGACAGAACGCTGCCACCCAGAAAAGTTATTTGCTTAGAGAGATCACTTTTGTTAGCAAAAACAGACCATAACAAGTATCAGCCAAGGCTCAATGTTCACATTCTTGTCTCAGATTTTTGCAGTTGAGGGTTCAAGACCCACTCCAATCATTTTACACAATCTAATCTGAAACTTCATAGCATTTCTCTCAGATGCCTTTGGGTGAGATGTTTAAACATGTGACATACATGGCGTAATGAACTGGGTTCTCTCAATGTCATTATCAATATTTACCTTCAACCAACAATGAACCAGATGATCTCATTCTGATCTTATTGCTGTGCATAGGACCTTGCTGTGTGCAAACTGACTGCCATATTTCCTACATAACAGTAGTTAACAGAAAATACTGGATAATCTCAGCATATCTGGTAGCACCTGTGGAGAGAGAAGGGAGCTAACGTTTCGAGTCTGGATTACTCTTTGTCAAAGCTTACACTGAGTTACTTCACTGGCTGGTTTGGAATGTCTTGAGGCAGAAAAAGGTATTGTATCTGTGCAAATTCTTTTTTCTGAACCCAGTATCTTTATCAAAATTGGACAATTCGGCTACCCAGATAAAGGATAGATTTAGGGTTGCAAATTTAAAGAGTGACAAATGGGTCATCCTAACAGAAACGCTTCTACAGAAGCCAAATATTCCTTTCCAGCAGCCTCACGCCCCAATTGAGAATCAGCACCAGGCCCTTATCCTGCCAAATAATGCAACGAGGCTCGATGCGCACGCGCAATCTGCAGCAGCGCCGCGGTGACGCGCATGAACATCCAACACCCATCCCTCCGCCTCACAAACATCTCATTCGCAGAAAACCGCCGGCCAAGGCCGTCTTCAACGACAAGTTTTTTTCAAGTGGCCGCATTTCTCCCATTAATTAATGTAATCCGGCGTTCGCAAAGAGCGAGCTTCCCCCCAATCCCACCCCTCCCCGGTCTCTCCATCCAGCTCACGCGCGCGGGGGCTCGCGCCCAACGGCTTCTCCCCGGCCAGCGCGCGCACTCTGCCAGGGCGTGATGGTGGGAGCAGCAAACAGCGGCCGCCAAACCAGGCAACATCGCCGACACCGTCTCCGAGACAACCACACAACTATACCTTTGGTAAACATGTATCAACCAAAGTTTCTCCTGCCCCGCCCGTCCCCTCCCCTCATCCAGAATATTTTCAGATACCTTCCCCCTCACCCCCCTTCCTCTACCGCAGAGGCGGCTGTTGCTAATGTTTTTTGAACCGTTTCCGAAACAATGATCCTGAAAAGAGGCGGTCAAAAAAATACTAACCATCGCTCCGTTTGATTTCGACATAAATCCCGATTTGGACTTTACCAAAATTGACAGCCATAGTTTATCCGCTACCATTCGTCGCACGGTTGGTAGAAATATATTTAATCGTAGATTTTCTTTCTTCACCCCCCCTTCAAGTTTACCGACACTTCCTCGTTATTCGCTCTCCACAGTTACCGGGCAGTCAGAGACAAGAGCAACGCCAGCACTACTGCGCATGCCCAGTCACCTCCCCTCAACCAGCGCCTGATCAGTATAAAGGCGAAGTGGTTCCTTCTCTTCCATCTTCCGATGTAATGCTCACCGACAATAAAAATAGCAGTCCGACTCGAATTGAGTTCCCTTTCCATTTAAAGAAACGGTGGGGCAAGCTCTTTTTAAAAAACATACTGTGACTGCTCGGCAATGAAGCACATTTTCTGTAGGGTCAAGAGGGAAGCTCCAATGTCAGGAGACTTAAGGATTGCACAAAGGAAGATGTTAATGGTTGCTGGAGGTCCATCAACCCTAGGGCATTGTTTCAGGAGTTCCTCAAATCAGCACCCCAGGTTCAGTAGGGAACTAGATGATAAGGTGAATCGCAAAAAGTCAGCATGCAAGGCACAGCAAGTAATTAGTGAGGTAATTTGAATGTTGGCCTTCCTTGCAAATGAGATGGAGTATAAAGTAGGGCAAAGTCTTACTGCTATACAGGATATTTTTGAGACTGTTAAGTACAATTGGTTAAGGTGGGATATATTTGCATTGGAAGCAGCTCAGAAGTTCACTGGGCTAATTCCAGGGATGAAGAATTTGCCTTATGAGGAAAAGTGGAGAAAGTTGGGCCTCTATTCATTGAAGTTTAAAAGGATGAGAAGTGACCACATTGAAACATAAGATTCTGAGGAGGTTTAACAGGGCAGATGCTGACATGTTGTTTCCCCTTGTGGGGAATCTAAAAATATGGAGCAATATTTAAAAAATAAGGGATCTCATATTTAAAATGAGGAAGAATTTCTTAGAGTATTGTTAAGTTTTTCGGAAATCTACCCAGACAGCAGTGGAGGCTGGGTCATTGGATATATTCAAAACTGAGTTGGATAGATTTTTGAACTACCCAAGTGGTTCAATGTTATGGAGGCAGGAAAGTGGAGTTAAGGTCACAATCATCAGCCATGATCATATTGATGGACCAGACTCGAGGAGCCAAATGACCTATTTCGATTTCTTATGAAGAGGCAGAAAGGATTAGAAGGATATGCTAATAAGATGAGATGAAATAGAATCATAGAATGGTAACAGCAGAGAATGAGGCAGTTTGGCCCTCGTGTCCATGCTGGCTCCCTGCAAGAACAACTCACCTATTCCCCTATCCTTTCTTCCCATAATGTTACAATTTTTTCCTTCCTTTGGGTAATTATGCAATTCCCTTTTGAAGGCTTTGATTGAATCTACCTGCACCACATTCCCAGGCAGAGCATTACAGATCTGAACCACACACTGAAAAACAGTTTCCCTCATGTCACTGTTCCTTCTTTTGTTAATCACCCTAAATCAGAGTCTTCTGGATCTCGACCTTTCCACCTATGGGAACAGTTTTCCCTATCTACTTCGTCCAGTCTATTCATAATTTTGAAAATCTTTCAAATCTCCCATTGACCTTCCAAGGTGTACAGCACAACTTCTCCCAGCTTTGCACGATGATAAAGTTTTCATCTCTGGAACCATTTTTGTGAATCTTTTCTCCACCTTCTCAAATGCCTTCACATCCTTCTCAAACTGTGGTTCCCAGAATTGGACATAGTATTCCTGAGATGGACAAATGTAACTTGGTGACTCAAGTTGAGTCTGAACCTGGGTTTTATATAGGCTTATCAGAACTTGCTTGCTTTTGCATTCGAAAATACCTATTTCTAAAGGCCAGAATCCTATATGCTTCATTAACCACCTTCTCAAACTGCACTGACAGCTTCAGTAGCTTGTGCAAATGTACCCCAAATGCCTCTACTCCTACGCCTCTTTTAGAATTGTACCCTTTATATTGTTTGTCCACGTTCATCCTACCAAAATGAATCAATTCACATAACTCTGCATTAAATTCCATCTGGGGAGGCCTGCTTTGAGTCACATCATTGCCTTTCCAGCCAACCCCCTGCACTCTTCCTGCAACCCCCTACACCCAGCCCCCTCCCTTCCCCCAAAATTCCTAACTGTGGCCTGGATTGTTCTGTAATTCTGGGACTCTGATGCCTGTCCTTCCAGCAAAAGTCACAGCCTTCCCAGTGATGCTGCTAAGTATAACAGCAGCCGTCCTCTGATAGGCCTGCAGCTCTCGGGAGGTGAAATTTCTGCTCCTGGGGTCTTGATTCCAGAAGAAAGTCTACTGCCAGCCTTGCACTGCCTAACTGGCTTGTTGTCTGGCAGGCTTCCACAAAAACAGACAGTGTGGGTCTCTCACCAGCTCGACATCCAGCAGGCGAGAAACCTGACTCCTCAACACGATTCTGCCCCATGTTGCTATTTTGTTTGAAGTATTCTGATACAGTCCAAAAGACCAGGCCTATTGAAAAGGAAGAGGGATTATAATAAAGGATGACATAAGAAGTAGTGAAAAAGGATCTTGGCCCAAAGGTCTTGTAGTATGGGTGGAGATAAGGAATAAGGGGCACAATGGCAAAAATTTACAGACCCTCCTTAGAGCAGCTATTCTATTTAGACAAAGTATTAATAACAAAGAAAATATAATAATAATGGTGGACTTCAATCTTAATAAAGATTGGACAAATCAAATTGGCAAAGGTAGTCTGGAGGACAAGTTCAGAGACAATTTCCTGAAAAAATATATATGATGGACCCAACAAAAATAAGGCTCTTTTAGATCTTATACTGTGTAATTAGATAGGGTTAATTGGTGATATTATAGTAAAGGATCCAATGGGCAAAGTGATCACAATGTGATTGTTGACATTAATTTTGGTGCGTTCCTGTCCCTGATTCGATTTTAATTGGGTATCGTAATGACTTCTATTCTAATAAAAATTATTCTGCATGCCCACTATTTCCTGTCACATCTTACAAGCATACCCTCCATCAGCACAGGCATGCTCACATTGGTGGATCCTCATGCATGTTTAGATAGGTTAATGAGCATGGTACTAGTGTGCAGGAAAAGATGAGCAAGGCAGAGGCATTTGTGGGCAGTATCCATCGGGGGACAGGTACAGCTATGCTTTGCTGAGTGC
Organism: Scyliorhinus canicula; assembly: GCF_902713615.1. Classification (NCBI taxonomy): domain Eukaryota; kingdom Metazoa; phylum Chordata; class Chondrichthyes; order Carcharhiniformes; family Scyliorhinidae; genus Scyliorhinus; species Scyliorhinus canicula. The sequence continues at coordinate 102,067,319 of NC_052148.1, read as the reverse complement.
AGATGCAGGGCGTTGGGACTCACAAGAAAGGAAGCTCAAGTGGACCAGCAGCAAGAGACATGTTCACACATGTCACAGTTCAATGAAGCAGTGCGGGGCCATGGAATGAGTCCATCCAGCTCATGGGTGTCACAGTGGCTCAGAGCCTTGAACGCATGATCTTCTCTATTGAGAGAGTGACCAACATCATGTTGAGTCATATGTTGCTCTGAGTGGAGGTAGAAGTAGGGTTGCCAACTGCAGCCGGACATAATCAGTGGAAGTGACATCACAGAATCCCATGGCCTGGCGCAATCAGGTGAGCCCATCCAGTCCAAAACCCTAGGCAGTGGCAGAGGGATTTCTTTGATGCCCATAAATGAACAAAAGTACTCTTTGTTACTATTCTTGTTTAGAATTGGCTTATTCAGGTACTGCTGCGCCGCTGCAACCCTGATTAGGTGGTGGCCCTTTAAATCATCCTTTGCTGAATTCTGACCCCACCCTGGCTCAGACCCTGGTCACTTCGCTTGCCCCCATCCATACTCCTATACATACACACACCAGGCATTGCCAAGGAGCTGCCTCACATTCTGGCAGGCAGCACCTCTGGCCTGCTCTCCCCTGATGGTTACATCAGCAGACTCAGCATTGTAATATTTGCTGCTCCTGGTTGCAACATTGCAGCAAATAGAACCCAAGTTTGGACAGAGCCAGTCACCTGCATGCACTCCATCTATGGCCTTACACTCTGTGCCTGCTTCCTGCAGAAACGCTGATTCCCCCACCCACTCACACCACATTCACCTCAAAGCCATGGGCAGCAGCTTAGCAGCACTCTGAACTTCTTACTGAACAAACAAGCAGCCAGAGAATTGACGATCGCTATTCCATTAAGTGTACTCTTCTCTACAAGAAAAACAGACAGTGGCATTCATGAGCACACTCCATGTGCGTGACCCACATTGTACCAATTTGCAACATGTTAATTTATTTCCTTAAAATAACATTTTAGAATTTCCTGGATTGCTTTCAATAGCCACTGGGAGATTGTTTTAAAAAACAATAAAGTTAGAGTACCCAATTCTATTTTCCCCAATTAAGGGACAATTTAGCGTGGCCAATCCACCTACGCTAGACATCTTTGGATTTTGGGGGCGAAACCCACGCAGACATGGGGAGACCCGGAGCCTGGATCGAACCCAGGTCCTCAGTGCTGTGAGGCAGCAGTGCTAGCCACTGTGTCGCCCTTGCCACCGGGAGATTGATGTCGATTTCAGGAGACTCCAGCCATTCCAGGTGGGTTGGCAGGACCACTATAGCATTATCAACTGATCTGTCATGTGAACCACCATGCTGTAATAACAGGAAGGCAGGAAAAGAGTGAAGCAAGTTTCCTTGAAAAGGACAGTGAATCCTCGGGATGTACATGCATCATTCTTTGGGACTAAGAGTGTATCTCTGGGGGGGGGGGGGGAGTGGCACGGCGGCACAGTGGCTAGCACTGCTGCCTCATGGTGCTGAGGACCGGGTTCTCGATCCCGGGTCACTGTCTGTGTGGAGTTTGCACATTCTCACCGTATCTTTCCGGGTCTCAGCCCCACAAAAAGATATGCAAGGTGGATGGATTGGCCACGCTAAATTGCCCCTTAATTGGAAAAAAAGGCATTGGGTACTTTAACTTTATTTTTTAAAAGTGTATCTCATCCAGGCTGCTTATTCAAGGAATGTTCTCACGTGAGAAGAGTAGTTTCAGAACATGTCATCCTCCTGGGTTAGAAATACTTAGCTGAAGTGTGCCTGGATCAGACGATCCCTGATATCGATGCTATCCAGATGCGACCCTTGATGCCTGTGCTGGGTTTGGTCAAAGTCATGTGGAGCCTGGATATATCTTTGTATATTCCTCCTCCTCTTCCACATTCTGCTCCTTCTCTTCCTCTGATGAGCTGTGCCATTCCAGAGTCTCACCTTCTTCAAGGTCCACACCTCCCTGGAGCACCATGTCTTGAAGGCACAGCAGACCACCACAATGTACAAGATCCTTGCAGGAATGTACTGCAGAGTGCTACCCGATGGTCCAGGTATCAAAATTGCATCACTAAAAACCCAGTAGACTGTTCGATGATGGTTCTTGTGACAGATAGCCTTGGTTGTAGCGCTTCTATGGCACTATCTCAGGGTCTTGTAAAGGAGCGAGTAACCATCTCATCAAGGGATAACCCTTGTCTCATTCAGGGAATTTGGAGTTGAACAAAGAGCTCTGGCACCTCAGATTCCGTGAGGGTGAAGCTGGCAGCTGAAGCATGGCAACTGCCAGGAAAAAAGGAAGCTCTTATGGTTGCAGACCATTTGTACTTCGAGGGAGCGGAAGCTTTTCCTGTTGATGAATCTCACTGGGCGTCCACTCAGTTCATTGATGTCCTCATGAAGGCAACCAATGAAGCCCTGCACCTGTGGAAATTCAGCAATGGAGGTGAAATCCACTGCCTTTTGTGCCTCTGTATCCACATCTGTCTGGAATTTTCAATTCTCATAAATGGCGCATCAGTGACTTGTAATTTGCAGTGGTGTGCAGCTGTTTGTGAGATGCCACCAAAGTCCACTATTGATCCTTGGAAGGAACCAAAGGTGATGAAATTCAAGGCTACAGTGACTTTTGACGGTGACTGGCAGGGCATGGTAAGCAGTGCTTCAAGGTGCAAAGCATTCCATAATGAAGGCCAGTATCTCATTGACCATCTGCCTGGAAAGCACATCCTCCTGCAGCACTGGTCCTCCAACATGCTCATGTAACTCTATCTTTGGTATCAGATCTTATGGTGTGGGTATGGCATCCATTGCTTGGTCTCTCTCTCCTGCACTCCTAATGTCCAAGCTCTACTTCTGTGGCTGGGATTGTGCTCCTTATTGCCACTGGACCTCAAATCTCAGGGTCGTTTTCCATTTGCCAGCTTTGCCTTCCTTGCACTCAGCTGGACTCCATATAATGTCTGGAAGCCTTAATCCTCCTCTTCTGCCTCTGGGATGCCAGGAGAGCAACAACATCCTGCACTGCCCAAGTACGTATAAAACACTTTCCCCACAACTTGCACACTTTCAATTGCATCTGTTCCAATGGTTGAGTGTCCCTCAGTCATGCTCCCTATTAGAGGCCTACCTAAGTTGATAGTGTGATCACGACTGGCTCCCTATTGTGTTCCTGCCTCGATTCACCTTGATCCAACATAGAAGCTCTCAGCAAAATCCCAAACTGACTTTCAACAACCACTTTATGAGCTCATTAGCTACAAGTTAACGTTCCCAAATTGAGTGGGTTTCCGGAGCTTGCCTCTCCCACCTTGAGATGATTTGCTAGTGGCAGGAACAGTGACCGGAAACTGGCACACTGGCTGCTGCCTGTATTGTTAATGCTCATCCGTTTACATTCGCACCCCCACATACATCCGACTATTTACATCATTTTTTTAAATGACAGATTTGTCAAGCACAATTTCCCTTTCAAAATCCATGTCGCTTCAGCTTAATTATGTTGTGACTTTCCAAGTGTCCTGTTACCACATCCCTAATAATGCATACTATCAGTTTACCTACTGTTGGTGTTAGGCTAACTGACATATGGTCACCTACTTTCTGCCTTCCTTCTTTATACTTAGTGGCTTTATCATAGAATCCCTACAGTGCAGAAGGAGGCCATTCGGCCCACCGAGTCTGCACTAACCCTCTGAAAGAGCACCCTACACAAGCGCAATTCCCCCTCCCTATCCTTGTAACCCCACCTAGCACCAATTTAGCATAGCCAATCCACCTAATTTGTATATCTTTGGACTGTGGGAGGAAACTCATGGGCATACGGGGAGAATGTGAAAACTCCACACAGTCACCCAAGGTCAGAATCAAACCCGTGTTTCTGGTGTTGTGAGGCAGCAGTGCTAGCCACTGTGCCACCCCTAAAATTGGCATGACCTCTGGCAACAGTGGGATATATGTTCGTGCGCAACATTGTGGTCAAGCCCATTAAGGAGCTATTTGTCAGTGATTTTGCATAGACCGACCACTTTTACAGTTTTTTTTTATAAATTTAGATTACCCAATTTTTTTTCCAATTAAGGGGCAATTTAGCATGGCCAATCCACCTACTCTGCACATTTTTGGGTTGTGGGGGCGAAACCCACGCAGACACGGGGAGAATGTGCAAACTCCACACGGACAGTGACCCAGAATCGAACCTGGGACCTCAGCGCCGTGAGGCGGTTGTGCTAACCACTAGGCCACCGTGCTGCCCTCCACTTTTACAGTTGGCGGATGGGCCCATCAGCTGGGCGGCCTTCATGTTTTCGCAACAAATGCCATCCAAGGTGGGATAAAATGTCCGTGGTTAAAGAAGATAAAAGACATTTCAGGGATGAGGTGTTATCCGGTGCTTGAATTTGCAGTGTGGACACCGTTTGTAGCATTTTATTGACTCATTTCATTTTCACGGTACTGCAGTTCCCTGAGGCAGATTCACAGATATTGCAGTTTCCTGAGGCAGATTCACAGATACTGCAGTTCCCTGAGGCAGATTCACAGATACTGCAGTTCCCTGAGGCAGATTCACAGAAGCTTCAGGGAGTGCCCAACTGCACCTTCACTTCTCTCAGCGCCCACCCAAACCTCAGCACAGCGCTAAGCCTTTCTCAGCTTAATTGGCCAGCCAGCTCAAAATCACGGTTGGGTCTGATCGCGGCTGGGAACACGTATTGTACCCGCTTCTGGACTTGCCAATTACACGTGTCCAATGAGCGCAAAATTCAGGCCTTGCAAACTGTTCTGGAATCGAAGAAATTCTGGAAATCCTATCCTTTAGCATCAGAGCTACTCCTCATTCACCCTTTGGTCCATCTCTTCTAAAATTTGAGCATCCTGGAATATTTAGTTCTCTTATAATGAATACACTATTTCTGCAACAACTTGTTTCAAATCCTAGGGATGCAGTTCGTCAGGTCCAGGAGATTTGTTGCCACTTAGTCCCATTCATTTCTCCAGTGCTATTTCTTTACTTATTCTGGTTTAAGTTCCTGATTCTCATTAGTTCCTCATTATTTCCGGAATGTTTCTGTGTCTTCTACCATGAAGGCAGATCCAAATATGTGTTTAATGTCTATGTCATTTCCATATTCTCCATTATGATTTCACCTGTTTCTGCCTCTAATGGGCACTTGTTTCCTTTCACCAAACTCTCCTTGTTTACCTAATTTACCTACCTTTGCAAATGTTTACATTCTGTTTTCACGTCTCTTGCTAGTTTGCACCTTTTACCACTTTTTAAGTGTTTTTTTTGTTACATAAACAAATGTATATTTGTTGCAATTAAGTATTAGTTATTCAAATGATAGCCTTTCCTTGTGCACCATTATATCTTTCATGTAGGTTCCCTTTAGCCAACTTACCCCTCATATCTATGTAGTTTTCTTGTTTAGATTGAAGTTTTGGATGTAACTAAATTCCTTTCAAATTCATTATCAAACAATATAAATATTATGGTCACTCTTCCCTAGAAGCTCTTTACTAAAAAAATGTTAATTGACCCTTTTTTGTTGTACAAAATAGGATGCTCTCTCATTGGATCTTCAACATGGTGATTTAGAAAACACTATACATTCCAAGAACTTGTCCTCCACACAATGTGTGAAATTTAATGCTCCCAACTGAGGACAGTTTGGAGATATGGAGGCATTTAATCAGGTGTGTTTGGGGGCCCTCCACCTTTCTGCCTCTGTCCTGATTAAGTCTGTGGAAGGAAAGTTTGTGCCTTCCAACCCCACTACCAATTGAGGCTGTTAAATGGGCAGGACATTCAGCAGACAGGGAGCCTGATAAACAAACCTTACCAGCTTTGCTTATGGGCTCCTGGGGTTTGGGTCCCTTGTTGTCAGGTACCCAGAATCTGATTGGGGGATCCAACATTGGGAAGAGGGGTGTCTACTATGAGCCACTTCCTGCTTTGCTGATGACTCCCTTTCCAACCCTATGTGACAATGCCCACCCCACCCCCAATCACCTTTAGCCAAGGCCCCATGACAATCCTGGGCATCTGGTGGGTGCGTAGCAGGCGGCAATTACTGCTCGCTTGGTGAAGCTGCTTGCAATGGACAACTAGCAGTTTCTGATTGGCTGACAGCTCCCAGGAAGTGCGATTTTCCTGATGGATATTTAATTAGGTGGACCTTCCCAAAAAAAGGCAATTCAAGGCTCTTGCCTGCTCTCCAACCATCAGGAAAGAACCCCTCTCACCTCCATTGAATACCACCCTATTACTGTAAATTTGTTTTTCCCAGCTTACATGAAGATTATAAAGCTCCCATGATTACTGTATAGCTATTATTATCTGTGCTGCTAATTCCCTGATTTATACTTACACTACAGCTACTGTGAGGAGGCCTATAAACAACTCGCACCAATGATTCCTGCGCCATGCTGTTTCTTGCCTTCACCAAAACCGAAACTGTTTGATTTTCTGAGCTGAGATGTTTCCCTCTACTGCCTTTATCCTATCCTTTAGCATCAAAGCTATTCCTCATTTTCCCTTTTGCCTATCTCTCCAAAAAGTTAAGCATCCTGGAATATTTAGTTCTTTTTAATAGAATGTATAGAGCAGAAGGAGGCCATTCGGCCCATCGAGTCTGCATCGGCCCTAGGAAAGAGCACCCCACTTAAACCCACACTTCCAACCTATCCCTAGAACCCAACCTAACATTTTTTGGAAACTAAGGTCAATTTAGCCTGCCAATCCACCTAACCCACACATCTTTGGACTGTGGGAAGAAACCGGAACACTCAGAGGAAACCCACGCAGACATGGGGAGAACTTGCAGACTCCGCACAGACAGTGACCCAAGCCGGGAATCGAACCTCGGACCCTGGAGCTGTGAAGCAACTGTGCTCTTATTATCAAAGAGATGTTCTCTTTAATCGTTAAGACCACTCCTAGCCCTCTACCGTTTTCTCTTTCTTTCTTGCAGAATTTATAATCTGTGGCAGTAATACTATTAAAAACCCTGGTTTAAAATACATACAGCCAGTGTGTCTACTAAAGCTGTAATTAAAGAGTCATAAAAGGTGAGGTAATCATTCATTCAAACCACTCACTTGGTTACAGATAAACCCACCGTCTATCCCTGGGCCTGCCTCAATCCCACTCCCAGGATCGTCGCCAGACAGGTTCCTCTTGCGCTCCTCCCGGGACACTGGGCCAGAAGCAGGTGGCCACGTACACCCTTGCTCTGCCCCTGACACCGGGACACTGGAAAGGTCCGGAAACACCTCCGGGATCGTGGCAGAGGCGCCGATGTAGTTGGTTGCGATGGGGGGGCCTTCTCTGCCACCACAAACCCATGACCCGAAGATCATGGAGCTGCCCGCCGGCGTTGAGAAAATAAACAAATCCGGAGTGCAAAATTGCATGGGGCAGATCGAACGCTCTGGGGTCCCATCCACACCCAGCCCGAAATGTCCTGCTCGGGGGACTGTGACAGCTCAGGGGTACTGGTGGGTCCTTTTCTTTCGGTTTTCTTTTTCTGGGGGCTGGGCATAATGCCAATGGGGATGGAGGGGGGCGTCATCCACTCCTCACCAGGGTGAGGGGTAATGATGGCCGTCTCCCTCTGTCCTTGGAGTGATGCCTTTTACGGAGAGGGGTGTCACGTGTTGCACCACCTGCACCACTCTCCGCTCCCGCGACATGTTGCCCACGGGGTTATGGTTGGAACAAGGATAGAGCATCCTCCAGCTCATGGTCACCCTTCAGTCTTCAGTGACAGAAGAGAGTGTGAAAAGGGAGGTGGTCAATGCAGGATTGAGGGTGTTGTACCGAAATGCACGCAGTATACGGAACAAGGTAAATGAACTTGTTGCGCACATTGAAATTGGCCGGTACGATGTTGTGGGCATCACAGAGACGTAGCTGCAAGGGGATCAGGGCTGGAATTAAATATCCAAGGATATATGTCCTATTGAAAGGACAGGCAGATGGGCAAAGGGGGCGGGGTTGCATTGTTAGTATTGAATGAAGTTAAATTGATAGCAAGGAGCGATATATGATCAGAAGGCACAGAATCTCTGCGGGTAGAGTTGAGGAATCGCAAAGGTAAAAAGACCCTGATGGGAGTTATGTACAGGCCCCCTAGCAGTAGTCAAGATGTGGGGCAGAACATATCAGGAGATAGAAAAGGCATGTAAAAAAGGTAATATTACAATAATCATGGGGGACTTCAATATGCAGGTGGACTGGGAAAATCAGGTTGGTAGTGGATCCCAAGAAAAGGAATTTGTGAAATGTCTAAGAGATGGTTTTTTGGAGCAGTTTGTGACAGAGCTTACTAGGGAACAGGCAATTCTGGATTTGGTGATGTGTAATGAGGCTGACTTGATTAGGGAACTTAAGGTGAAGGAACCCTCAGTGACCAAAATATGATAGAATTGACCCTGCAGTTTGAGAGGGAGAAGCTGCAATCAGATGTAATGGTATTGCAATTAAATAAGGGTTACTACAAAGACATGGGGGAGGAGCTCGCCAGAGTTGATTGGAAAAGGAGCTGAGCAGGGAAGACATTGGAACAGCAATGGCAGGGGTTTTTGGGGGTTATTAGGGGGGCACAACAGAAATTCATCCCAAGGAGGAGGAAACATACTGAGGGGAGGATAAGGCATCCATGGCTGACGAGGGATGTCAAGGACAGCATAAAAGCTAAAGAAAAAGCATACAATGTGGCAAGGATTAGTGGAAAGCCAGAGGATTGGGAAGTCTTTAAAAGCAAGCAGAGGACAACTAAAAAAGCAATAAGGGGGGAGTAGATGAAGTATGAATGCAAGCTAGCTAGTAATATGAAGGAAGATAGGAAGAGTTTTTTTCAATATATAAAAGGTAAGAGAGAGGCAAAAAAGACATTGGACCACTGGAAATGTGGCTGGAGAAGTAATAATAGGAAACAAAGAAATGGCAGATGAATTGAATAGTTACTTTGCATCAGTCTTCATCGTGGAAGACACCAGTGGGATGCCAGAGCTCCGGGAGAACCAGGGGGCAGAGGTGAGTGCAGTGACCATTACTAAGGAGAAAGTTCTGGGGAAACTGAAATGTCTGAAGGTGGATAAGTCACCTAGACCGGATGGACTACACCCCAGGGTCCTAAAAGAGATAGCTGAGGAGATTTAGGAGGTATTGGTGATGATCTTTCAGGAATCACTGGAGGCAGGAAGGGCCCAAGAGGACTGGAAAGTGGCTAATGTAACACCACTGTTTAAGAACGGAGGGAGCAGAAGACGGGAAATTATCGGCCGGTTACCGTGACTTCGGTCATTGGTAAGATTTTAGAGTCTGTTATTAAAGATGAGATCGCGAAGTACTTGGAAGTGCATGGTAAAGTAGGACTGAGTCAGCACAGCTTTGTCAAAGGGAGGTTGTTTCTGACAAATCTGTTAGAGTTCTTTGAGGAGGTAACAAGGAAGTTAGACAAAGGAGAACCAGTGGACGTGATTTATTTAGATTTACAGAAGGCCTTTCACAAGGTGCCACATAGGAGACTGTTAAATAAGTTAAAAGCCCATGGTGTTAAGGGTAAGGTCCTCGGCATGGATAGAGGAGTGGCTGACTGGCAGAAGGCAGAGAGTGGGGATAAAGGGGTCTTTTTCCGGATGGCAGCCGGTGACTAGTGGTGTGCCTTAGAGGTCTGTGCTGGGACCACAACTTTTCACAATATACATTAATGATCTGGAAGAAGGAACTGAAGGCACTGTTGCTAAGTTTTCAGATGATACAAAGATCTGGAGAGGGACAGGTAGTATTGAGGAAGCAAGGGAGCTGCGGAAGGATTTGGACAAGCTAGGAGAGTGGGCAGTGAAGTGGCAAATGAAATACAATGTGGAAAAGTGTGAGGTTATGTACTTTGGAAGGAGGAATTTAGGCATAGACTATTTTCAAAATGGGGAAATGCTGAGGAAATCAGAAGCACAAAGGGACTTGGGAGTCCTTGTGCACAATTCTCTTAAGGTTAATGTGCAGGTTCAGCCGGCAGTTAAGAAGGCAAATGCAATGTTAACATTCATGTCAAGAGGGCTAGAATACAAGACCAGGGATGTATTTCTGAGGTTGTATGAGGCTCTGGTCAGACCCCATTTGGAGTATTGTGAGCTGTTTTGGGCCCCGTATCTAAGGAAGAATGTGCTGGCCTTGGAAAGGGTCCAGAGGAGGTTCACAAGAATGATCCCTGGAATGAAGAACTTGTCGTATGAGGAACGGTTGAGGACGGTCTGTACATGTTGGGATTTAGAAGGATGAGGGGGGATCTTATTGAAACTTACAGGATACTATGAGGCCTGGATAGAGTGGAAGTGGAGAGGATGTTTCCACTTGTAGGAAAAACTAGAACCAGAGGACACCATCTCAGACTAAAGGGACGATCTTTTAAAACAGAGATGAGGAGGAATTTCTTCAGCCAGAGGGTGGCAAATCTGTGGAACTCTTTGCCGCAGAAGGCCAAATCACGGAGTGTCTTTAAGACAGAGATAGATAGGTTCTGATTAATAAGGGGATCAGTGGTTACGGGGAGAAGGCAGGAGAATGGGGATGAGAAAATACCAGCCATGATTGAATGTCGGAGCAGACTCGATGGGCCGAGTAATTCTGCTCCTATGTCTTCTGATCTCATGGTGGCATAATGGTATTGTCGCTAAACTAATAATCCAGACACCCAGGATAATGATCTCGGGACCCGGGTTCGAATCCCACCATTGAGGTGAGGGAATTAACTCAATAAAATATCTGGAATTAATAGTCTAAAAGACCATGAAACCATTGTTGATTGTCGGAAAAACCCATCTGGTTCACTAATGTCCTTTAGGGAAGGAAAGCTACCATCCTTTCCTGCTCGGGCCTACAGACCCATAGCAATGTGGTTGTCTCTTAACTGCCCCCTCAAGGGCAATTATGGATGGGCAATAAATGCTGACACATTTACAAATTTAAAAAAGGTTCACGGGAATGAAGCCTGTTCCTATATTCATTGCTAATATTGTTACATAACACCAGCATTAAAATAGTAAAATCTCTGAAGTTGCATGAAAATGAACAGTTTACATGTACAGAGAATAAAGAGCATATTATTAAACTGTTAAAATGGCATATGCCATAAGCGCCAACACCAAGTTGGTAATTTCATCTGAACAGAAAGAGTGCATTACCATCACTTAGTTATATGTTTTTGCTAGCGGTTGTCAGTCTACTGGGAAGTCCCACCCAAAAATTTCCTGGAGGGAAAGAACACCAAACAGACAGTGCCCAGCCCAGATTCTTTTATCAGAGTGCTAATTACCTTGATTTTCTAGTTATATTCGTGAACTTGTTTCATTAAAAAACACTTATAAGATTTTCTTGGGCTAACAAAATTTCATTTAGAGCTGCTTAGGATTTTTGTATCTTTAGTCTCACACTTACTTGAATTCAATTATTTTCATTATTTCCTAATATACAGTGCTTTGTGTATCAAACTTTTAGTTTCAGTAGAAGAAATGGGGCCTACTTAGTCGTACCGAATTTTAAGCACAATTTATGTCCAATGTAACTTGTGTTTCTGCAATTTTTTGTGCTAATTGAAAAAATTCATGCTAGAAACCTGCCCGACCAACAAAATTGATCTGTCCCCAAATTTAATGAATCACAGTTTACAGCTTCCTATAATTGTCCCCATTTGCAGGTCTTCAGGTAGCTCTAGAATACAATAATAATACTAATAATCTTTATTGTCACAAGTAGGCACATTAAGACTGCAATGAAGTTACCGTGAAAAGCACTTAGCCGCCTGTTCGGGTTCACAGAGGGAGAATTCAGAATGTCCAAATTACCTAACAGCACCTCATTCGAGACTTGTGGGAGGAAACTGGAGCACCCGAAGGAAACCCACACAGACGCGGTGAGAACGTGCAAACTCCGCACAGTGACCCGGGAATCGAACCTAGGACCCCGTCGCTGGGAAGCAACAGTGCTACCCACTATGCTACCGTGCCACCCACATTGAAGTTGGCCTGGGGATTTATCCACTTTTAAGCCCTCTAAAACTACTAATGCTCCTTCCCATTGCTAATTTATTCAATAATATCACAGCCCCCCTCTAGTACCTCCATGTCCTTCTCCATAGTGAACACAGATGCAAAAACACATTTCAAACCTCATTTACGTCCATAAAGGGCCCTACTCTTTGGTTACCCTTTTGCCCTTAATATACTTATAAAACACTTTGGGATTTCCCTTTATTTTGCCTACCAGTGTTTTTTCATGTCCCCTCTTCATTCCCCTAATTTACTTTTTAAGTACCTCCCTGCACTTTCTTCACTCCCCTGGGACTTCAATTGTTTTGAGTCCCCTGTACTTGCCATGAGCTTACCCTTTTCCTTATCCAATCCTATATATCCCTTGACATCCAGGTTTCTCTGGACTTGCTGGTCCCACCATTTACCTTTGCGGGAACATGTTGACTTTGTACTCTATTTCCTTTTTGAATGACTCCCATTATTCTAATATGGATCTTCCTATAAGTAGCTGCTCCCAGTCCGCTTTGGCCAGATCCTGTCTTATCCTGGCTTATCTTATTAAAATCGGCCTCCCCCAATTCAGAACCTTTATTTCCGGTCCACTTATTCGCGCTTGAGGAGAACTCCTCCTACCCTCATTTGTACTTTCCTTTCTGAGTGGAAGACCTTTCCTAACTATCTCACCCTGTTTACCTTTCTAATGGTCATCGGAATGGTTTGGAAAGGATTTGCCTGAGTTCCAGTTCTGTGGCTGAGGTCAGTTGGCTGGATGGTGGGTGCATGATGTGGATTGACACCATCAGCATGGGTTTAATTACCCTACTACCTGAGTTTATTCCTCAAAGCTTCGGCTTCTCAACCTTAATCCTTACCTGAGGTATGGGGACCCTCCGATTAACTCACCACCAGTCAGCTCACTCTCAAAGGGGAGAGCAGTCCTCTGGGACTGTGCTGATATTTACATAGCTAAATGTACCATGGTTGTCAGAATTCTCTGCTTCTCCAAGTGTATCCTTAGGATGGAGGGTAAACATATTTAAATTCCTACAGGGTATCAAGTTACGTAATCCCTGATAAGTGCCTTGTATTTTAAAGAGCGGACCCACCAGTTGAAAACAAATTGCTTCAGCCATTTGAGCTCAATGGAGGTCTACATGAGTTTCATATGAGTGTACAGGAATTGCTGGTTTCATGCCTCTGGGACTAACTCATGAACGCTAAGAATGGCAAACTTGGTCTGTCCATAATTAGTGAATGTCAGGAGTTAGCTTGGAGTAGACCTTCAAGCTGCACTTGAATTAAGAAAGTTCAGCTATCCATTGGCCATTTCTCAAAAGTGGTAAAAAAGAATTACACTTCATTCTCTTCAAATTTGATAATGGATCTAGTGTACTTAACCTCGGAAATGGACTCTGGGGTAGGGGAATAGGTATTGTTACTGGCTAGAAAGAGATTTTCCCTCGCAGCTTCCTGCTGTTTGGTCTTGTTCTCCCTTTGAGCTGCTAACTCTGTTTCCAATTTTCGGAGATGGAATACGTCTCTTGTTTCCTCTTTCCTTTTCCTAAGCTTTTTCTCACTGCTGAAACTTTAGCTGCATTCTGAGACTTAACAGTTCAAATTTGGTTAGGGGTTTGGAGTCAGGGTTGAACTCCTCTGCTTGATAAGTGAGGTCCAAACTCAACCAGCAACTGGGTGAGTTCACTTCATTTCAGCGTACTGGATAGTTTCACCTGTATCATCCTACTTACAGCTTTCAGTTGTTCTATGCTTCAGGATGCTAATGTTTCACCGTTTAAAATAGGAAGTGTAAAATAGGTGGTGTAAATAGCAAGGGGAATAGCTTTAGATTACAGGACGATATAGATGTGTTGGGCAGAACAGTGGCAAATGCAATTTAACCCTGAAAACTGTGAGGTAATGCATTTTGGGAAGGTTAACAAGGGAATACACAATGAACAGCAGGACGTTGGAAATACAGAATACCAGAAGGGTCTTGAGGTGCATGTTCATAGATTTTGAAGGCAGCAGGACAGGTAGATAAGATGGTTAAGAAGACATACTTGCCTTTATTAGCCGAAGCAGTGAATATAAGAGCCATGTTGCAGCTAATAAAACCTTGTTTCGGTCGCATTTGGAGTATTGCGTGCAGTTCTGGTCACCACATTATCAGAAGGACGTGGAAGCTTTGGAAAGAGTGTAAAGAAGGTTCACAAAGATGTTGCCTGGTCTTGAGAGTGTGGACTATGAAGAGAGGTTGAATAAACTAGGATTGATTTCACTGGAAAGACAGAGGCCGAGGGGAGACCTGATAGAAGTCTACAAAATTATGAAAGGCATAGACAGGGTGGATAGTCAGAGGCTTTTTCCAAGGGTGTAAATGTCTATTACAAGGGGGCACAGGTTCAAGGTGAGGGGGAAAGTTTAAGGGAGATGTGCGGGGAACATTTTTCAAGCAGAGAGTGGTGGGTGCCTGGAACACGCTGCCAGAGGATGTGGTGGAAGCAGGCATATTAGCAACATTTAAGGGGCATCTGGATGGATACATGAATCGGGAGAAAATAGAGGGATACGGACCGAGTAAGGGCAGGCTTTTTTTTAAAATTAGGGCATCATGATCTGCACAGGCCAGAGGGCCTGTTCCTGTGCTGTACATGTCTTTGTTCAATGAGGTTATGATGCAGCTGTATAGAATGCCTGTTCGGCCACAGCTGGAGCACTGCGCACAGTTCTGGTCGCCACACTATAGGAAGAATGTAATTTCACTAGGTAGGGTGCAGAGGCAATTCACACGATGTTGCTGGATTGCAGTGTTTCAGCTATGAGGAGAGGCTGGCTAGGCTGCGGTTGTTTTCCTTAGAGCAGAGAAGGCTGAGGAGGCCCTGATTTAGGTGTACAAAATTATGAGGGACACAGCTAGGTAGGAGCTTTCCCCCTTAATAGAGAGGTCAATAACCAGGAGCATAGATTTAAGGTAAGGGGCAGGAGATTTAGAGGGGATATGTGAAAAACCTTTTTCATCCAGAGGGTGATGAGAATCTGGAACTCACTGCCTGAAAAGGTGGTAAAGGCGGGAACTCTCACAACATTTAAGAAGCATTTAGATGAGCACTTGAAACTTCATGGCATACAAGGCTGTGGACCAAGTGCTGGAAAATGGAATGAGAATAGATAGGTGCTTGTTGGCCAGCACAGACATGATGGGCTGAAGGAGTCTCTTTTTTTCGCTGTAAAACTCTATGACTGCATGAAAAAAGAATACCTGGTGACAGGTGTGTTCCCATTGTAATAAAATAGGCCAGTCCAGATCTGAACGCTGGATGTTGAATGAGAAGCCCATAAGTCTAACAGGGCTCCATAAGAGTTGTCACCAGAAGGATGCGGCTATAGGTATTGCAGCACACCAGACAGAAACTTTCCCTACATAGGGCATGACCCTACATGTGGCCAAGCTGGACAAACTCCCACAAAGCTTTCAGAGTTTTGCCCTTTAATGAACAGTGTCCCTGTATCTATCGCATATTGTGAGCAAGTCCTTTGTACTGCTCTGGGACTTTGCACTGAGTGCTGAGCTTGTGGCATTTGAGTGCTACAGTGAGAGTTTGGTGACTGAGGGAGTATAAGGGTTCATTTTTATTTAAAGTCTAGTATTTCTTTTATTTAGTTAATTAACTTAAGTTGCTGTTTGGTCTATAAGAGGGTGAATTTTGAATCAGCTTTAAACAAGGTTCTACTTGGACTTACTTGCAGCTGGAGCTTGTTAATTAGTTAATTGCATTAGGCCAGTTTTCAGAAGCTAGAGTCACAGTATAAATAGGAGCTAGTTACAGTGCAGACTTTGTTTGCACTGGAGTGCTGAGCTTGTGGCATTTGAATGCTACAGTGAGAGTTTGGTGACTGAGGGAGTGCTGAGCTTGTGGCATTTGAGTGCTACAGTGAGAGTTTGGTGACTGAGGGAGTTAGGTGAGGAGGGAGTAAGGTGCTCCTTACATTTCATTTCCTATATTTATCAAAGAGCGTGAAGGGAGCCAGGAGTTTAGAGTACAGCTGACTGGAAGTAGAGTCGGAGGGCGGAGGTCCAGTTGGTCCACGGGGCAGCTAATTTTGTAAAGTAAGAGGGGATGGAGGCTAGGGCAGTTGCATGCTCCTCCTGTAGGATGTGGTTGGTGAGGGATACCAGTGGTGTCCCCGCTGACTATACCTGCGGGAAGTGCACCCTACTCCAGCTCCTCAGAGACCGTGTTAAGGTACTGGAGCTGGAGCTGGATGAACTTCGGATCATCCGGGAGGCAGAGGAGGTTATAGAGAAGAGTTACAGAGAGGTAGCCACACCAAAGGTACTGGACAAGAGTAGCTGGGTTACAGTCAGGGGAAAGAAAACTAACAGGCAGACAGTGCAGGGATCCCTCGTGGCCGTTCCCCTTCAAAACAAGTATACCGTTTTGGATGCTGTTGGGGGGGATGACCTACCGGGGGAAGGCCCCAGCGGCCAGGTCTCTGGCACTGAGTCTGGCTCTGGGGCTCAGAAGGGAAGGGGGGAGCATAGAAAAGCAATAGCAATAGGAGATTCAATGGTTAGGGGAATAGATAGGAGATTCTGTGGTCGCGAGCGAGACTCCCGAAAGGTATGTTGCCTCCCGGGTGCCAGAGCCAGGGATGTCTCTGATCGTGTCTTCAGGATCCTGAAGGGGGAGGGTGAGCAGCCAGAAGTCGTGGTGCACATTGGTACCAACGATGTAGGTAGGAAAAAGGGTGTGGAGGTAATAAACAAGTTTAGGGAGTTAGGCTGGAAGTTAAAGGCCAGGACAGACAGAGTTGTCATCTCTGGTTTGTTGCCGGTGCCACGTGATAGCGAGGCTAGGAATAGGGAGAGAGTGCAGTTGAACACGTGGCTGCAGGAATGGTGTAGGAGGGAGGGCTTCAGGTATTTGGATAATTGGAGCGCATTCTGGGGAAGGTGGGACCTGTACAAGCAGGACGGGTTGCATCTGAACCAGAGGGGCACCAATATCCTGGGGGGGAGGTTTTCTAGTACTCTTCGGGAGGGTTTAAACTAATTTGGCAGGGGAATGGGAACCGGATCTGTAGTCCAGCAACTAAGGTAGACGATAGTCAGGACGCCAAAGCACATAGTGATGCAGTGGGGAAGGTAACAATGACAAAGGAGAGTACTTGCAGGCAAGGAGATGGGTTGAAGTGTGTATACTTTAATGCAAGAAGCATCAGGATAAGGTGGGTGAACTTAAGGCATGGATTTGTACTTGGGACTACGATGTGATGGCCATCACAGAAACTTGGATAGAAGAGGGGCAGAAATGGTTGTTGGAGGTCCCTGGGTATAGATGTTTCAACAAGATTAGGGAGGATGGTAAAAGAGGTGGGGGGGTGGCATTGTTAATTAGAGATAGTATAACAGCTGCAGAAAGGCAGTTCGAGGGGGATGTGCCTACTGAGGTAATATGGGTTGAAGTTAGAAATAGGAAAGGAGCAGTCACCTTGTTGGGAGTTTTCTATAGGCCCCCCAATAGCAGCAGAGATGTGGAGGAACAGATTGGGAAACAGATTTTGGAAAGGTGCAGAAGTCACAGGGTAGTAGTCATGGGCGACTTCAACTTCCCAAACATTGAGTGGAAACTCTTTAGATCAAATAGTTTGGATGGGGTAGTGTTTGTGCAGTGTGTCCAGGAAGCTTTTCTAACACAGTATGTAGATTGTCCGACCAGAGGGGAGGCCATATTGGATTTAGTACTTGGTAATGAACCAGGGCAGGTGATAGATTTGTTAGTGGGGGAGCATTTTGGAGGTAGTGACCACAATTCTGTGACTTTCACTTTAGTAATGGAGAGGGATAGGTGCGAGCAACAGGGCAAGGTTTATAATTGGGGGAAGGGTAAATACAATGCTGTCAGACAAGAATTGAAGTGCAGAAGTTGGGAACATAGGCTGTCAGGGAAGGACACAAGTGAAATGTGGAACTTGTTCAAGGAACAGGTACTGCGTGTCTTTGATATGTATGTCCCTGTCAGGCAGGGAAGAGATGGTCGAGTGAGGGAACCATGGTTGACAAGAGAGGTTGAATGTCTTGTTAAGAGGAAGAAGGAGACTTATGTAAGGCTGAAGAAACAAGGTTCAGACAGGGCGCTGGAGGGATACAAGATAGCCAGGAGGGAACTGAAGAAAGGGATTAGGAGAGCTAAGAGAGGGCATGAAAAATCTTTGGCGGGTAGGATCAAGGAAAACCCCAAGGCCTTTTACACATATGTGAGAAATATGAGAATGACTAGAGCGAGGGTAGGTCCGATTAAGGACAGTAGCGGGAGATTGTGTATTGAGTCTGAAGAGATAGGAGAGGTCTTGAACAAGTATTTTTCTTCAGTATTTACAAACGAGAGGGGCCATATTGTTGGAGAGGACAGCGTGAAGCAGACTGATAAGCTTGAGGAGATACTTGTCAGGAAGGAAGATGTGTTGCGCGTTTTGAAAAACTTGAGGATAGACAAGTCCCCCGGGCCTGACGGGATATATCCAAGGATTCTATGGGAAGCAAGAAATGAAATTGCAGAGCCGTTGGCAATGATCTTTTCGTCCTCGCTGTCAACAGGGGTGGTACCAGAGGATTGGAGAGTGGCGAATGTCGTGCCCCTGTTCAAAAAAGGGAATAGGGATAACCCTGGGAATTACAGGCCAGTTAGTCTTACTTCGGTGGTAGGCAAAGTAATGGAAAGGGTACTGAGGGATAGGATTTCTGAGCATCTGGAAAGACATTGCTTGATTAGGGATAGTCAGCACAGATTTGTGAGGGGTAGGTCTTGCCTTACAAGTCTTATTGAATTCTTTGAGGAGGTGACTAAGCATGTGGATGAAGGTAAAGCAGTGGATGTAGTGTACATGGATTTTAGTAAGGCATTTGATAAGGTTCCCCATGGTAGGCTTATGCAGAAAGTAAGGAGGCATGGGATAGTGGGAAATTTGGCCAGTTGGATAACAAACTGGCTAACCGATAGAAGACAGAGAGTTGTGGTGGATGGCAAATATTCAGCCTGGAGCCCAGTTATCAGTGGCGTACCGCAGGGATCAGTTCTGGGTCCTCTGCTGTTTGTGATTTTCATTAACGACTTGGATGAGGGAGTTGAAGGGTGGGTCAGTAAATTTGCAGATGATACGAAGATTGGTGGAGTTGTGGATAGTGAGGAGGGCTGTTGTCAGCTTCAAAGAGACATAGATAGAATGCAGAGCTGGGCTGAGAAGTGGCAGATGGAGTTTAACCCTGACAAGTGTGAGGTTGTCCATTTTGGAAGGACAAATCTGAATGCGGAATACAGGGTTAATGGTAGGGTTCTTGGCAATGTGGAGGAGCAGAGAGATCTTGGGGTCTATGTTCATAGTTCTTTGAAAGTTGCCACTCAAGTGGATAGAGCTGTGAAGAAGGCCTATGGTGTGCTAGCGTTCATTAGCAGAGGGATTGAATTTAAGAGCCATGAGGTGATGATGCAGCTGTACAAAACCTTGGTCAGGCCACATTTGGAGTACTGTGTGCAGTTCTGGTCACCTCATTTTAGGAAGGATGTGGAAGCTTTGGAAAAGGTGCAAAGGAGATTTACCAGGATGTTGCCTGGAATGGAGAGTAGGTCATACAAGGAAAGGTTGAGGGTGCTAGGCCTTTTCTCATTAGAACGGAGAAGGATGAGGGGCGACTTGATAGAGGTTTATAAGATGATCAGGGGAATAGATAGAGTAGACAGTCAGAGACTTTTTCCCCGGGTGGCACACACCATTACAAGGGGACATACATTTAAGATAAATGGTGGAAGATATAGAGGGGATGTCAGAGGTAGGTTCTTTACCCAGAGAGTAGTGGGGGCATGGAATGCACTGCCTGTGGTAGTAGTTGAGTCGGAAAATTTATGGACCTTCAAGCGGCTATTGGATAGGTACTTGGATTAGGGTAGAATAAGGGAGTGTAGGTTAACTTCTTAAGGGCAGCACGGTAGCATTGTGGATAGCACAATTGCTTCACAGCTCCAGGGTCCCAAGTTCGATTTCGACTTGGGTCACTGTCTGTGTGGAGTCTGCACATCCTCCCCGTGACTGCGTGGGTTTCCTCCGGGTACTCCGGTTTCCTCCCACAGTCCAAAGATGTGCAGGTTGGGTGGATTGGCCATGAAAAATTGTCCAAAATTCTATGATTAACCTAGGACAAAAGTTCGGCGCAACATCGTGGGCCGAAGGGCCTGTTCTGTGCTGTATTTCTCTATATCTCTATGTCTATAGGGGCTGCTCGGTCCTTAATGTTCGAGGGAAACATAAGCCTACTCCTCCGAGTCCTCCCTGAAAGCCAAGGCACTGACCAGTGGAGTGGGAGGTCTGTCCTCCATTATGTCTGCCTACATTGAGAACTATTCTCAGGTCCTGTAACGGTAGGAATTGACCCGAGCTACAGATTTCCTCCTTGGAATCGATTTGGCTGATAATAAATTCTTTAATTAGCAAAAGGAGAGGAGGTGTGCAGGGAGCTGGAGAATGTTCAGAGGCACTAAAGGATAAATTAGAATGTGTAACAATTGAGATAGCTAAGATAGAGCTGCTTGAATTTAACAAGGGAAAAGTTAGGCCAGTAGAGTTAACAGAGGCCAAGGGGCATGGTGGCATAGTGGTTAGCACTGCTGCCTCACGGCACCGAGCACCTGGGTTCAATCCCGGCACTGGGTCATTGTCCGTGTGGAATTTGCACATTCTCCCCGTGTCTGCATGGATCTCACCCCCACAACCCAAAGATGTGCAGGGTAGGTGGATTGGCCACACTAAATTGCCCCTCAGCTGGAAAAAAAAGAATTGGATACTCTAAAAAAAAATTTTTTAAATAGAGGTGAAGGAAGGACCAGTAGAATTTAAAACAGATCCAAAGAATGATCCAGAAATTGGATTGTCAGAATCTTTCTTGCCAGAATTAAACAGGGACCTAAAAGTCCAAGAGCAAGAAAAGAGACAGTGTGGGAGATATTGATACTTGACAAGCCTGAGAAAGGCAAATTGTTAAAACGGGAAAGTTAAAGATTGAATAATTATCTGAATCATGACTTGCAGAAACCTCCTTTCCAGATTTAAGTTCCCAAACTGACAATCAGATAGTGAGACGCCACAAGAGAGTACAGCAGGTGCTGAACATCTCTTTTGGGGCAGAAGAGTTCCAAGGGACATGGAACACGTTAGGAGAGCATCCCTACCCAAGCCAAAGGAACAAGCTTGTGAGCCAATGATTGATTTGGCCAATAGATTTATAGCAGACTTATAATAATAATCTTTATTATTGTCACAAGTAGGCTTACATTAACACTGCAGTGAAGTTACTGTGAAGATCCCCTAGTCACCACACTCCAGCGCCTGTTCGGGTACACTCGGGAGAATTCAGAATGTCCAATTCACCTAACAAGTAAGTCTTTCGGGACTTGTGGAAGGAAACTGGAGCACCTGGACGAAACCCACGCAGACACGTGGAGAACGTGCAGACTCTGCAAAGACAGTGACCCAAGCCGGGAATCGAACCTGGGACCCTGGCGCTATGAAGCAACAGTGCTAACCAATGTGCTACTGAGATTTCCGGTGGTGGCCATGTTGTGACTGGTCACACACAGGGCGGCTGCTGCTTGAAGACACAAAAAAGAGCTTTTACCCATCAATGCAAAGTGGGAAGAAGAGTTGGGAGAGGGTATGGAGGAGGGGTTCTGGTGTGAGGTGCTGCAGAGAGTGAACGCCTCCACCTCGTGCACGAGGTTGGGGCAGATACAGCTGAAGGTGGTATATAGAACACACCTCAAAAGGGCGAGGATGAGCTGATTCTTTGAAGGGGTAGAAGATGTGGCTAGGAATAGGGTGGAATTGAGGGGGCGGGAGTTAAGTGGGGAAGGTGACGGACGGTAGAGGGGATTGGAGGCATAAGCCTCCGGTAAGGCTGGAAACGTGGAATGTCTGGCCTCCTGCAGCTGCTACCAGAATGGAAGCAGCTCGGGTGTGCACACACATTTATACTCCGCCTACTGGGCGGAGCCAGCAGGCAGGGATTTACCCCCGTACCTCTAGTACAGGAGCATTACCGTATTACATCTACTAATCATAATTACAACTACTATACAATCAGTGGTGACTACCACATTCACCCACTGTTAAAAAAGAGTCCAGCGGGGGTGGTGGAAAAATTTACAGTTTGGTTGAAAAATTTACAGTTCAGGCGACATTTACAAGTTCAGCCGGTCAGGTGCCTTGATCCTCCGCTGTGATTGCCTCGGTCCCGGTGGTGATGCGGGCGCCGACTTGGTCGCCTGTGACTCCGGGAGAGCGTTATCCTTGTCTTCATCCCCGGGTGGAACCAGTGGGAGGATGGATTGTCCTGGGGCGGGGGCTGTAGTGAGGTGCGCTGGGGGGAGGGTGAGTGGCACCGGAGCAATCGGAGGGGGGATGTCGGGTAGTGCGCCATGGGTGGGGATCCAGCTGGTGCCAGGTCCCAGAGGGAGACTGTGTCCTGGCGCCCGTTGGGGACGTACAGTGGGTTCGCATGCAGTAGTTGTACCCTTTCAACCAATGGGTCCGCCTTGTGGAACCGCACGTGTTTGCGGAGGAGGACGGGTCCAGGAGCTGCCAGCCATGTTGGGAGCGATACCCCAAGGTAGACTTTCTGGGGAAGGCAAGGGACATTCATGTGGGGTTTCATTAGTTGCAGTGCAGAGTAGTGACCGGATGGAATGGAGCGCGTCGGGGAGGACCCCTGCCAGTGGGAGACTGGGAGATTTTTAGACCGCAGGGCCAGCAGGATGGCCTTCTGGACCGTCCCATTCTCCCTCTCCACCTGCCCGTTTCGCCGGGGATTGTAGCTGGTTGTCCTGTCGAGGCAATGCCCTTGCTGAGCAGGAAGTGACGCAGCTTATCACTGATAAAGGAGGATCCCCGGTCGCTGTGCACGTAAGCGGGGAAACCGAACAGGGCGAAGATGCTGTTGAGTGCTTTAATGACCGTGGCAAACGTCATATCGGGGCATGGGATGGCGAAGGGGAATTGGGAGTACTCATCGACCACGTTCAGGAAGTACGTGTTTCGGTTGGTGGAGGGGAGGGGCCCTTTGAAGTCCATGCTGAGGCGTGCAAAGGGGCGGGAGGCCTTCACCAGGTGCGCTCGGTCTGGCCGGTAGAAGTGCGGTTTGCACTCCGCGCAGACCTGGCAGTCTTTGGTGACAGCTCTGACCTCCGCAATAGAGTAGGACAGGTTGAGGGCCTTTAAGAAGTGAAAGAACCGGGTGACTCCCGGGTGACAGAGACCATCGTGTAGGGCCCAGAGTCGGTCTACTTGTGCGCTGGCACATGTACCTCGGGATAGGGCAGCGGGGGCTCGTTGAGCTTCCCGGGGCCGTACAAAATATCGTAATTGTAGGTGGACAGCTCGATCCTCCACCTTAAGATTTTATCATTTTTTTATCTTGCCCAGCTGCGTATTGTTAAACATGAAGGCAACCGACCGTTGGTCAGTGAGGAGAGTGAATCTCCTGCCGGCCAGGTAATGCCTCCAATGCTGCACAGCTTCCACGATGGCTTGGGCCTCCTTTTCGACAGAGGAGTGCCGAATTTCGGAGGCATGGAGGGTGCGGGAAAAGAATGCCACGGGTCTGCCTGCCTGGTTGAGGGTGGCGGCCAGAGTGACGTCTGATGCATTGCTCTCGACCTGAAAAGGGAGGGACTCGTCGACCGCGTGCATCGTGGCCTTGGCGATGTCTGCCGTGATGCGGTTCAATGCCTGGCAGGCCTCAGCTGTCAGGGGGAAAACTGTGGAGTGGCGGCCAGAGCGCCGTCTGATGCATCGCTCTCGACCTGAAAATGGAGGGACTCATCGACCGCGTGCATCGTGGCCTTGGCGATGTCTGCCTTGATGCGGTTGAAGGCCTGGTGGGCCTCAGCCGTCAGGGGGAAAACTGCGGAGGGCATGAGTGGTCGGGCCTTGTCCGCATAGTTAGGGTCCCACTGGGCATGACAGGAGAAAAACACCAGGCATTGTTTCAGGGCCTTGGGGCAGTGGGGGAGGGAGAGTTCCATGAGGGGGCGCATGCGGTCGGGGTCGGGCCCTAGAACTCCATTTTCCACAACATAGCCAAAGATGGCTAAGCGGTTGGTGCGGAACACGCACTTCTCCTTATTGTACGTTAGATTAAGGGGTTTGTGTGGTGGTATGATTAGCATAGCTGCCTGCCATTGGT
This sequence comes from Scyliorhinus canicula, assembly GCF_902713615.1. Classification (NCBI taxonomy): domain Eukaryota; kingdom Metazoa; phylum Chordata; class Chondrichthyes; order Carcharhiniformes; family Scyliorhinidae; genus Scyliorhinus; species Scyliorhinus canicula. The sequence continues at coordinate 102,043,042 of NC_052148.1, read as the reverse complement.
GCAGAACACCGGCTTACCATTGGCCCTGGTCGGTCTTGTGCCTCACGACCGGTTGGTTGAGACCAGTCATGTGACGGCTCCCCGATTGGTCGAGAGGCTGAGTTAAGGCGGGGTATAAATACCCAGCACTCCCGGCCGTCGTCCTTCTACTGTAATCGACCGCAGGGCTTAGCATCTAGTATATTAAAGCCATACTTTTGTTCAGCAACTCGTCTCGCATTCAATTGATGGTACATCAATTTAATATACTAGAAATTTGAAGATGGAGCTCCGGATCAAGCCCGTCTGCCTCCGCATCAGCCCGCAAACTCCGAACGCATCGGCAATCTTCAAGCATTGGCTGGCGTGTTTCGATAGCTATCTGGCGACCGCAAGCAGCCCCCCCACCATGGCACAGAAACTTCATATTCTCCATTCCAGCGTGGGCATGGTGGCCTACGCGATGATAGAGGAAGAAAAGGAATATGACGTGGCCATGGATACGCTAAAAGGACAATTTCTTAAGCTGATAAACCGAGTGTACGCCCGACATCTGCTGGCTACCAGACAACAGTTCCCCGGTGAGTCCTTAGATGATTTTTACCGGGCCCTCGCTGTCCTGGGGAGGAATTGCGCCTGCCTCGAAGTTTCAGCCACTGAGCACATGGAACTTTTAATCAGAGATGCTTACGTGGCTGGGATGCAATCCGCCCCTATCCGCCAGCGGCTGCTGGAAAAAGACGACCTCGGCCTAACTGAGGCACGGACTCTCCACCTCCCCGGAGGTCGCCGACTTAAACGCCCGGGCCTACGTCCCCAGCCGCGCTGCAGCGCCCTGGGCCTCCTGGCACGCTTCCCCACCGCCATCCGCCGCTCCCGACCCCCCTCAGGCCTGCGCCGCGGGACGCCCCGACAAGTCCGCGGGGCCCCGCTGCTATTTCTGTGGGCTTGCCAAACACCCCCGCCTGCGCTGCCCGGCCCGCTCCGCCCTTTATAAGAGCTGCGGGAAGAAGGGCCATTTTTCGTCAGTCTGCCAGGCCAAACCGGTCGCTGCTGTGCCGCGCAGTGACCGGGGATCTCCTCTTCCGGGCCCGTCCAGCGCACCGTGTCAATCTCCCCCCCGCCCCCGGGCCCCTGCGTCCGGCCTGCGCGCCACTCTGCCCCCTCTCTCAGCCGCTCCGATCGGCCCGCCGGCACCGCTAAGCCCGCCCCCAGCAAACATGAGGGTCCTGCGGGCGCTGCCATCTTGGGCCCCGGACGCCACGTGCGGGTCCTGGGCGCCGCCATCTTGGGGCCCCGACTCCACGTGTGGGTCCTGGGCGCCGCCATCCTGGACTGGCACGCAAGGTCCTGCGAGCACCTACTCGGCCGCCGCCGACGACTATGGATCTTCTCCACGGCTCGCGGCCATTGAGCTCGACCAGTCACGTTCACGCACGCTCACCAAGACGACGACGCAAATCCACCTCAACGGGCACGTGACGGACTGCCTGCTGGACTCGGGGAGCACGGAAAGCTTCGTACACCCTGACATGGTAAGGCGCTGCGCGCTCCCTGTCCACCCTGTAAAACACAAAATCGGGTTACCCTCAGGTTCACACTCCGTCCGCATCACCGGGTGCTGCATCGTGGACCTCACGGTCCAGGGGAAGGTTTAAAAAAATTATAAACTCCGTATCCTCCCCGACCTTTGTGCACCGGCACTCCTAGAACTGGACTTCCAGTGCAACCTGCAGAGCTTGACCTTCCAATTCGGCGGCCCTATACCCCCCTCACTGTCTGCAGCCTCGCATCCCTCAAAGTAGACCCCCCCCCTCCTTGTTTGCTAATCTCACCCCCGATTGCAAACCCTTCGCGACCCAGAGCAGACGGTACAGCGCCCAGGACCAGACCTTCATTAGGTCCGAGGTCCATAGGTTGCTGAAGGAAGGGCTCATCGAGGTCAGCAACAGTTCCTTGGCGAGCCCAAGTGCTGGTGGTCCGGACTGGGGAGAAAAACCGGATGGTCATCGACTACAGTCAGACCATCAACCGGTTTATGCAACTGAACGCGTATCCTCTTCCCCGTATTTCCGCCATGGTAAACGAGATTGCGAAATACAAAGTCTACTCCACGGTGGACCTCAAGTCCGCTTATCACCAGCTCCCAATCCGCGCGAGTGACCGCAAGTACACCGCGTTCGAGGCAGATGGGCGCCTCTACCTCTTCCTCAGGGTTCCATTCGGTGTCACAAATGGGGTCTCGGTCTTCCAACGGGAGATGGACCGAATGGACGACAAGTACGGATTATGGGCTACCTTCCTGTATCTTGATAATGTCACCATCTGCGGCCACGACCAGCAGGACCATGACACCAACCTCCGAAAATTCCTCCAAACCGCAAAACTCCTTAACCTAACTTACAATAAGGATAAGTGCGTGTATAGCACCGACCGTCTAGCCATTCTCGGCTACGTAGTGCGTAACGGAGTGATAGGCCCCGATCCTGAACGCATGTGCCCCTGATGGAACTCCCTCTCCCCAATACCCTCAAATCCCTCAAACGCTGCCTGGGTTTCTTCGCTTACTACGCCTAATGGGTTCCCAATTACGCCGACAAAGCCCGTCCCCTCATTCAGTCCACGACCTTCCCGCCGTCGACAGATGCCTGCCAGGCCTTTAGCCGCATCAAAGCGGACATCGCAAAGGCCACGATGCACGCCATTGACGAGTCCCTCCCCTTCCAGGTCGAGAGCGACGCATCAGAAGTAGCTCTGGCGGCCACCCTGAACCAAGCGGGCAGACCCGTGGCCTTCTTCTCCAGAACCCTCCAGGCTTCCAAACTCCGCCACTCCTCAGTGGAAAAGGAAGCCCAGGCCATAGTCGAAGCTGTGCGACATTGGAGGCACTAATTTGTCGGCAGGAAGTTTACCCTCCTCACAGACCAACGGTCAGTAGCCTTCATGTTTGATAATGCACAGAGGGGCAAGATTAAGAACGACAAGATCTTGCGGTGGCGGATCGAGTTGTCCACGTACAACTACGATATCTTGTGTCGTCCTGGGAAGCTCAATGAGCCTCCTGATGCCCTCTCCCGCGGTACCTGCGCCAGCACGCAGATAGTCCGTCTCCGCTCCCTCCACGCGGACCTCTGCCATCCAGGGATGACCCGTTTCTATCATTTCATAAAGACCCGCAACCTGCCCTACTCCATCGAGGAAGTCAGGACAGTAACCCGTGACTGCCACATCTGCGCAGAGTGCAAACCGCACTTCTACCGCCCCGAGCGCGCGCATCTGATCAAAGCATCCCGCCCCTTCGAACGTCTCAGCATAGACTTCAAGGGGCCCCTTCCCTCTAGCAACCGCAACATTTACTTCCTGACGGTGATCGATGAATACTCCCGCTTCCCCTTCGCCATTCCCTGCCCCGACATGACCATATCGACCGTCATTAAAGCCCTCCTCTCCATCTTCTCCCTGTTCGGCTACCCCGCGTACATACATAGCGATCGGGGGTCCTCCTTTATGAGCGACGAGCTGCGTCAATTCCTGCTCAGCAGGGGCATTGCCTCTAGCAGGACGACCGGCTATAACCCCCGGGGTAACGGAGAGGTCGAGCGGGAGAATGGTACCATCTGGAAGACCATCCTACTGGCCCTCCGGTCCAGAGATCTCCCTATTTCCCGATGGCAAGAGGTTATCCCCGATGCCCTACATTCTATCCGCTCCCTCCTCTGTACAACAACTAATCAAACCCCTCATGAACGCCTTCTTGTTTTCCCCAGGAAGTCGTCCTCCGGATCCCCTCTCCCGATGTGGCTGGCCGCCCCCGGACCCATCTTGCTCCAGAAGCATGTGCGGGTGCACAAGTCCGACCCGTTGGTGGAACAAATCCAGTTACTCCACGCTAACCCGCAGTATGCGTACGTGGAGTACCCCGACGGTCGGCAGGATACGGTCTCCCTCCGGGACCAGGCACCCGCTGGCGTGCGGCCTTCCCCTCCTTCACCACAGACCCCCCCGCCCCTTTTCCCCCAGCACCCCACCCAGGCCACCCCTTCCCCATCTATGGCGTCTCCACCACCAGCCCGGGGTACGGAGACAGTTCAAGGACAACCGCTCCCGGAGACCAGGACATCAGCTGAACCACCACCATCGGCTGAACCAACATCACCAACTCCCCTGCGGCGGTCTGCCAGGACGTCACGGGCAACGAAAAGGCTGATCGAGTCCATTTAATTTCAACACCACCATGGACCTTGTATGGACACTATGTACTGTTGCTAAATGCCTGGGCCAGTGGGAAGCCAAGGATACATTTTTTTTCTCCTTACTACTCATACCACCAGATCTCCCTCCCCCCCCCCCCCCCAGCTCTCGTTGACACCCCCCGACTTCTTTCTCCGCAAGGGGTGAATGTGGTGGTATGATTAGCATAGCTGCCTGCCATTGGTGCAGAACACCGGCTTACCATTGGCCCTGGTCGGTCATGTGCCTCTCGACCGGTTGGTTGAGACCAGTCATGTGACGGCTCCCCGATTGGTCAAGAGGCTGAGTTAACCCCGCCTCCAGGATGGGGTATAAATACCCAGTACTCCCGGCGGTCATCCTTCTACTGTAATCGACCGCAGGGCTTAACATCTAGTATATTAAAGCCATACTTTTGTTCAGCAACTCGTCTCGCGTTCAATTGATGGTACATCAGTTTGGCAGTGTGGAGAAATTTGAGACGGTTAGCGTCATGGTCCTGCTGGTTGTGGCCGCAGATGGTGACGTTATCTAGGTACGGGAAGGTGGCCCACAGTCCGTACCGGTCACCATTCGGTCCATCTCATGTTATAAGACCGAGACCCCGTTAGTGACGCCAAAAAGAACCCTAAGGAAATGGTAATGGTGGCCATCTGCTTCAAATGCAGTGTATTGGCGGTCCGCCTTGCGGATGGGGAGCTGGTGATAGGCAGATTTCAGGTCCACTGTAGAAAAGACCCGGTACTGTGCAATCTGATTGACCATATCAGATATGCATGGGAGGGGGTACGCGTCGAGCTGCGTGTACCGACTGATGGTCTGACTGTAGTCAATGACCATCCTGTGTTTCTCCCCAGTGTTTACTGCTACCACTTGGGCTCTCCAGGGGCTGTTACTGGCCTCGATGATGCCTTCCTGCAGTAGCCGCTGGACCTCCGATCTGATGGAGGTCCTGTCATGGGCACTGTGCCGTCTGCTCCTGGTGGCGACAGATTTGCAATCCGGGGTGAGGTTTGCCATCAGGGAAGGTGGGTCGACCTTAAGGGTCATGAGGCCGCATATGGTGAGGGATGGTAGGGGTCCGCCAAATTTTAAGTTAGGCTTTGGAGGTTCCACTGGAAGTCCAGGCCGAGTAACAGGGCAGCGCAGAGGTTGGGGAGGACGTAGAGTCGGAAGTTGCTGAACTCTACGCCCTGGACGGTGAGGGTGGCGATGCAGTACCCCCAGATTTTCACGGAATGGGATCCAGAGGCCAGGGAGATTCTCTGGGTAACGGGGTGTACCGCGAGGGAGCAGCGCCTTACTGTAGACGGGTGGATGAAGCTTTCCGTGCTCCCAGAGTCAAGAAGGCAGGAAGTCTTGTGCCCATCGACTTTCACCGTCGTCGTCACGGTTGCGAGGTTGTGAGGCCGGGACTGGTCGAGCATGATGGAGGCAAGCTGGTGCTGGTAGGCCCCGGGCTGGTTGGCGGTGGTGGCAGGCGATGAACGGCCAGACGAAGTTCCTGACGAGCAGGGGTCCTGAGGCGGCGTCCAAAATGGCACCAAAGATAGTGGCGTCCACGGGGCTCACATGGCAGGCGGCGTTAAAGATGGCGGCACCCACGGGCCGCATGTGGTCTGCTGGGAGGAAGAGGGCGGCGCCCATGGGGCGCATGTGGTCTGCGGGGACGAAATTGGCGGTGCCCACGGGATGCACGTGGGGGGTGTAGAAACTGCAGCGATTGACCGGGCCTGGCACAGCAAAATGTCCCTTCTTTCCGCAGGTCTTCCAGGTTGCACTCCGCGCAGGACACCGCTGCAGAAGTAGCATTTGGGCCCCTCGGGTTGGCTGGCTGCTGTGCGGCGCATGCTTGGGGTGGGCTGGGGGCGGTAGCTGGTGGGACCCACGATGTCCATGAGGGTGCCGTGCGGTCGGGGGCGTATGACTGTACATTACGGGAGGCTACTGTTAGCAATGAAGCTCCATTGTTTCTATGTAAGTGGGTGCATCCCGGATAAGGGGAAAAATATCGGAGCTCACCCGTGAGTACAGGACCTGGAGCTTCTGTGCGTCCAAGAGTTGTTCAGTCGATGATCTGAGGTAGCTTTCGAAGCAAGCTAGCCAGTGGTCGAAGGCTGACGTGGCATTGGCTGCTTGAGGGTGCAGCTGTAGGCGATCAGGCTTAATACGAAGTTCAACCGCTGTAATATCTCTGCTTAATAAATTGATGCACTATCAATTACGAGACAAGAGTAGAGAATAATCGAGGCTTTATTGAGCTGAGATGTGTGGCCTCCTGCAGCTGCTACCAGAATGGGAGCAGCTCGGGTGTGCACACACATTTATACTCCGCCTACTGGGTGGAGCCAGCAAGCAGGGATTTACCCCCGTACCTCTAGTACAGGAGCCTTTCCGTAATACATCTACTAATCATCATTACAACTACTATACAATCATAGTGACTACCACAAAGGGGCAGGAGTTGGAGGAGCCCCTGGAGCTGAGGGAGGTGCTGGATAGTATCAGTGGTATGAAGTTAGGGAAGGCCCCTGGGCCGGATGGGTACTCGGCAGAATTTTACAAGGAATTTGCGACGGACCTGGCACCACATCTTTGGGAGTGTTTAACGAAGTGCTGGAGAGGGGGGAGCTGACGGAGATGATGACGCAGGCAATAATCACACTAATCCGAAAAAGGGGAAGGATCCGGTGGAATGTGGGTCGTATAGGCCCATATCACTATTGAACATGGATGTGAAGTATTGGCTAAGTTGTTGGCAGGGTGGATGGAGGATTGTGTCCCGGGAGGTGGTTGCAGAAGATCAAATAGGCTTCGTGAAGGGCAGGCAGCTCGGGGGCTGTTGAATGTGGTGATGAATTCGTCGGGGGCTCTGGTACCGGAGATGGTGGTGTCCATGGGCACGGAGAAGGCATTTGATTGGGTGGCGTGGTGGTACTTGTTTGGGGTTTTGGGAAGGTTTGGGTTTAGGCCGAGATTTGTGGCATGGGTGCGGTTGCAGTATGTGGCACCAAGACAACGACTAATATGAGTTCACAAAGCTTTGACTTACACAGTTATAGGAGGCAGGGGTGCCTGCTGTCGCCACTGCTGTTTGCACTGGCCATAGAGCTGTTGGCGATGGCTCTCGGGGTCGGCACAGTGGCGGGAGATTATGAGGGGACAGAGGGAGCATCGGATGTCGCTCTATGCTGATGACCTCTAGCTGTATGTTTTGAATCCATTGGAGAGTATGGGAAGGATTATGAGCCTGCTGGGGAGGTTTGGAGGGTTCTCAGGGTACAAACTGAATGTAGGGACAAGGGAGCTATTCCCGGTGAATGAGCTGGGCTAATTTAGGGGGGGATGCCATTTACGGTAGCGAGGGATAGGTTTAGGTATTTGGGGATTCAGATAGCGAGGGAAGGGATATTAAGAGGTGGGATACACTGCACTTAACGTTGGCGGGGAGGGTCCAAGTGGTGAAAATGAATATTCTGCCGAGGCTCTTGTTTACCTTTCAGGCTCTCCCAATCTTTATACCAAAGGCCTTTTTTCAGAAAGTGGTCACGATCATTTTGGACTTTGTATGGGTGGGAAGGACCCTGCTACAGAGACAGACGCAGCAGTGGGGGTTGGCATTGCCAAACTTGCTTCATTGTTATTGGGCGGCGATTGTGGACATGGGGCGGCGGTGGTGGGAAGGAGAAGGGGTAGAGTGGGTTAGGATGGGGGAGGAATCTTGTAAGAGTTTGGAGGTGGAGGGAAATAGGGCTGGTCAAGGTAAGGGATCTGTATTTGGAGGAAGGGTTTACCAGTCTGGAGGAGCTAAGGGAGAGGGTAGAGCTGCCGATGGGGAGGGAGTTCAGGTATCTGCAGGTTAGGGACTGGAAAGGTCTGGAGGGGGCTCCCTAGGTTGCCGGATACACGCTACTGGAGCGACTGCTGCTCCCGGATGTGGAAGGGGAGGGAAGAATTGGGGATATATACAAGTGGCTGAGGGGGCAGGGAGGCGAGCGGGTGGTGAAGATCGAGGAGAAATGGGAAGCAGAGTTGGAAGTAGAGATCAACTGGGGAGTATGGAGTGAGGCACTGCGTAGGGTAAACAGGACTGCCTCTCATGGAAGGATGAGCCTGATACAGTTTAAGGTGCATATGGCTCGGGCGAGAATGAGTGGATTCTTTCAGGGGATAGCAGAACAGTGTGAGAGGTGTGGGCAGGGGCCACGAATCGCACGCACATGTTTTGGGGTTGTGAAAAATTGGGAAGTTTCTGGGTGGTGTTGTTCGCAGTCTTAGCCAGGATAGTGGAGGAGGAGGTGGACCCGGACCCTTTGGTGGCGATATGTGGGGTTTCAGAGAAGACGGAGCTCATGTCATGGCCTTCGCCTCTCTGATTGCATGGCGGCGAATTTTACTGGACTGGCGGTCGGCATCGCCACAGGGGGTAGCAGCATGGTTGGGTAATTTGTACGACTTGCTGAGGTTAGAGAAGATAAAGTATGAGTTAAGAGGCTCTTGAGGAGGGGGTGGGGGGGGGGGGGGGGGGGGTCAAAAAGGGGAAAAATCTGTGCTGACTGTATTGTTGATTGTTGGGAAGTATTTTCCCCGGGGTGTTTATTCGCTGTAACCTGTTTTGATACATGTTTGTAACAAAATATATTTTAAAAAACAATGTGCTACCATGAAATGGGACCAGGGTAGTTCCCAATTACACCAAAAGAGTGCCTCACATAATCGAAGAGCAACAGGAGAGTATGGCAGGAGATGAACAACAATCTTTCCAGAAGACATGGAACAGTTTATATCCCGAAATACAGGAATGAGGATGAATTGCAGGGATACATAGGTGAAACCCACATTCAACCCCCTAACATGTGACGAACCAAAAGAGAAATTCTATTGATTGGACTCCATATGTGCCTACCTAAATGCAGAACCAGAAAGCAGTCCAGACAAGCTGGCCCAGGGTCTGAAGAAGATTAACATCATGTTACAGTACCTACTCGTATAGCGTGGTAGCAGTAATTGGGACAGTCCTGTTATGCACAAGCTGGAATCACCGCAGGAGGCCAAAATCAAATTACAATCCACCAATCTCCCATAAATCATCTTGACAATAGGTTACAAAGATGACAGGGAAGAGTTTAACTTGACAAAAGCACCTTACAACACTGCCAACTAGCACAGATTTTCTGTATCTTATATTTGATGCGACCATCAATTCAAGCGAGCCAGAGAGTTGAAGTGAACAGTGGCTTTAATCGACTAGAACAGTGCCTGCCTGCGACTGCTCTGCTAGTGAGAGCCGCCTACAGGGCAGCTGCTCTTTATACCTCCCCTCAAGGGGGCAGAGCCCACAAGGGCACCGACATGATAAATTCCGGGTGGTACAGTACAATGGTCCATAGGTGGAGCCCATATGGGCAACAGCGTGATACAATGTGATACAATGGTGAATGGTTGGTACAATACGTTCACCACATTCACCCTCTGTTAAAAAATTGAAGTCCGGCGAGGGTGAAGGGCTCACAGGTTCATTCTGTCCAGCGCCCTGATCGTGCGCTGTGATCACCGGAGCGGGCCCAGGTGTTGAACTCGTCGGTGCGGGCCTGGCTGGACTCCGGGAGCGTGTCTTCAGGAGCTTCATTCCTGTTAGTCGGCGGAGGGGAGAGGGAGTATGGGAGGAGGTGTGGAGACTATGTAGGGGCGGAGGCGTTGGTCGGGATTGGTGTGAAGGAGTTGGACCCTCTCGACCAGAGGGGGTCGGACTTATGTCTCCTGACGTGTTTGCGGGGTAGGACGGGCCCCGGTGTCTTCAGCCAGGACGGAAGCGAGACCCCGGAGGTGGATTTCCTGGGGAAAACAAACAAGCGGTCATGAGGGGTCTCGTTCGTGGCTGTGCAAAGGAGGGACATAATGGAGTGGAGCACGTCGGGGAGGACCTCCTGCCAGTGGGAAACTGGGTGATTCCTAGATCGTAGGGTCAGGAGGACGGCCTTCCATACCGTCGCATTCTCCCTCTGTCCAGTTTCCCCGGGGGTTGTAACTAGTAATCCTGCTCAAGGCAATGCCCTTACCGAGCAGGTACTGACGCAGTTCGTCGCTCATAAACGAGGAGCCCCGGTCACTGTGGACGTAAGTGGGGAAACCGAACAAGGTAAAGATACTATGTAAGGCCTTGATGACGGTGGCCGCGGTCATGTCGGGGCAGGGGATTGTAAAGGGGAAGTGGGAGAACTCGTCAACGACGTTGAGGAAATACGTGTTGCGGTTGGTAGAGGGAGGGGCCGTTTGAAGTCGATACTGAGGCGCTCAAAGGGCCGGAATGCCTTCACCAGGTGGGCCTTATCCGATCGATAGAAGTGCGGCTTACACTCCACGCAGATTTGGCAGTCCCTGGTCATGGCCCTGACCACCTCCGTGGAGTAGGGCAGGCTGCGGGCCTTGATGTAGTGGAGGAGCCGGGTGACCCCCGGGTGGCAGAGGTCCTCGTGGATGGCCCGGAGTCGGTCATCTTGCATGCTGGTGCATGTGCCGCGGGACAGGGCCTCTAGGGGCACGTTGAGCTTCCCAGGATGATACACAAAATTGTAATTATAGGTGTAGAGTTCGATCCTCCACCTCAAGATTTTATCATTCTTGATGTTGCCCCGCTGTGTATTATCGAACATGAAGGCTACCCACCGTTGGTCGGTGACGAGGGTGAACCTCCTACCAGCGAGGTAGTGCCTCCAATGCCGCACAGCTTTCACAATGGCTTGGGCTTCTTTTTCGACTGAGGTGTGTCGAATTTCTGAGGCGTTGAGGGTGCGGGAGAAAAATGCTACTGGCCTGCCCGCCTGATTGAAGGTAGCAGCGAGGGCGACCTCTGAAGCGTCGCTTTCCAACTGGAAGGGGACGGACTTGTCCACCGCGCGTATCGCGGCTTTGGCAATATCTGCCTTGATGTGGCTGAAGGCCTGGCAGGCCTCAGCCGCCAGAGGGAAGATGGTAGCTTTGATCAGTGGGCGGGCTTTGTCCGCGTAGCTGGGGACCCACTGGGCGTAATAGGAAAATAACCCGAGGCACCTCTTCAGGGCGTTGGTGCAGTGGGGAAGGGGGAGTTGCGGGGGTGGTGGGGTGGTGGGGGGGGGGGGGGGCGCATACGGTCGGGGTCGGGCCCTAGAACTCTGTTTTCCACGACGTAGCCAAGGATGGCTAGTCTGGTTGTGCGGAAAAATTATTTCTCCTTGTTATAAGTGAGGTTGAGGGCTTGGGCGGTTTGGAGAAATTTCTGGAGGTTGATGTCGTGGACCTGCTGGTCGAGGCCGTAGAGGTGACGTTGTCCAAGTACGGAAATGTGGCCCGCAGCCCGTAATGGTCCACCATTCGGTCCATCATTCTTTGGAAGACCGAGACCCTGTTTGTGACTCCGAAGGGAACCCGGAGGAAGTGGAAGAGGTGGCCGTCTGCCTCAAAGGCCATGTAGTGGCGATCCTCCAGGCGGATTGGGAGCTGGTGGTATGCAGACTTCAGATCCACCGTGGAGAACACCCAGTCGTGTGCGATCTGATTATCCATATCCGCTATCCGGGGAAGGGGGTACTCATCGAGGTGTGTGTACCGGTTTATGGTTTGGCTGTAGTCTACAACCATCCGGTTCTTTTCCCCAGTCCTGACGACCACCACCTGAGCTCTCCAGGCGCTATTACTGGCCTCGATGATCCCTTCCCGCAAGAGTCACTGGACCTCGGACCTGATAAAAGTCCTGTCCTGGATGCTGTACCGTCTGCTTCTGGTGGCGACTGGCTTAAAGTCGGCGGTGAGATTTGCGAAGAGCGGGGGAGGGTTGACCTTCAGCGTTGCGGGGCTACATACGGTGAGTGGAGGTAGGGGCCCGCCGAACTTTAGGGTTAGGCTCCTGAGGTTGCACTGGAAATCCAGTCTCAACAGGAGAGGAGCGCAGAGATGAGGGAGTACATATAGTTTAAAATTGGCGTACTCGGCGCCCTGTATCATGAGGTTGGTGAAAGTGTACCCCCGGATCTGCACTGAGTGCGATCCAGAAGCGAGGGAGATTGTTTGAAGTGAGGGGAAGATTTGGAGCGAGCAGCGCCTTACCGTGTCTGGGTGAATGAAGCTCTCCGTGCTCCCGGAGTCAAACAGGCAAGGCGGTTTGTGTCCATTGACCTGGATGGTCATCATGGAGTTCCGGAGGTGTTTTGGTCGTGACTGGTCGAAGGTGACCGCGCTGAGTTGCGGCTAGCCGGTGTGGTCGGAGGTGATGGTGTGGTCCCAAGATGGCTGCCCCCGTCGGTCGCACGTGTCCGGTGGCATTGCAGATGGCGGCCCCCGTTGGTCGCACGTTTCGGGCGGCGAGGAAGATGGCATCCAAGATGGCAGCCCTCATGAATCGCACGTGGCTGGCCGCGTGGGAGATGGTGGCCAAGATGGCGGGCCCCGTGAGTTGAAGATGGCTGTCCCCACGGACAACACGAGGCAGATGACGTGGCTGGAGAGGGTGGAACTGGCAGGCACGCAGCCACAGTGAGGGGTCTGCGGGCCTGTGAGTCTGAGAGTCAGGCCTGCGACTTGGAGGATTTGGACCTGGTCAGGCAAACTTTGGCAAAGTGTCCCTTTTTGCTGCAGTCGCTGCAGTTCGTGTTCCGAGCCGGGCAGTGCTGCCTGGGGTGCTGGTGCTGACCGCAGAAATAGCAGGGTAGCCCCCCGGGTTGGGCGGGCAGCCGCGCGGCACAGGCCTGGGGTACTCTCTAGTCAGGGGTCCAGGAGGGGGTCGCGTGAACTGACGGGAACGCGTTGAGGCTTTGGAACGCTACTTCTAGGGAGGTGGCTAGTTTTACCGTCTCTTCTAGGTCGAGGGTGCCTTTCTCGAGCAGACGCTGTCTTGGCATAGATGGACCTGACTCCAGCCACGTAGGCGTCCTGGATGGCGAGTTCCATATGTTGAGAGGTCATGACGTCCTGGTAGTTGCAGCTTCGCTCGAGGACTTTGAGGTTGCGTAGGCACTCCTCCAGCGATTCCGCGGGGCGTTGGTGGCGAGTAGTGAGGAGATGCCGCGGGTACACCAGCCTTACGTTTAGGCGCTTCAGCATCGTGACAACGTCCGCGTATGTGGAGGCTACCTCGAGTTGTACTGAGATTCGATGGCTCACTCGGGCGTGGAGGAGGCTCAGCTTCTGATCGACGGTGATGGAAGGCGAGGAGGAGGTAGGCCTCGAAACATCAGAGCCAGTGTGAAAAAATCCCTTTGGCTTCCGCGGCCTGTGGGTCGAGTTCCAGTCGGTCAGGTTTGAAGGTCGATTCCATTGTGGAGTTGTAGTCGATTAAATTGATGTGACTATCAATTCACGTGAGACAGAGAGTTGAAGTGATAAATTCCGGGTGGTACAGTACAATGGTCCATAGGTGGAGCCCATATGGGCAACAATGTGATACAATGGTGAATGGTTGGTACAATACGTTCACCACAATATTCTGTATTTCATACCAAAATCTGCTTAAATACGGCAATACGATTTCTCGCGTGGAAATACGGAATCCACTGCAGCCCTTGGTCAAATTCCACACCCCACACTGAACAAGAGTAATTTAAGCGAGAGGAGTTTTTCGGAGGGTGGAAGTGTGGTGAATGTGATTCACACCGGATTATAATCTGTATATACATGTGCCTATATTGTAAGTGCAGTTGCACTACCTGACCAACAGGAGGAGTAACTCTGGGAATGCTTGAGAGTTGTACTGGGCTTCTCCCTTGGCTCCGCCCAGGACTCCTCCTCCTGGAGCTGCTGTATAAAGATCAGTGCCACATGGTCAGCTGGCCAGTTCACCGAAAGTTCAATGACTAGCCGGCTGGCTCTGTTGTGAGTATATTAAAACCGCTATTCTAATCTTACAAGCACGTGTCCGTAGAATTGTTGGTTCCAACAATTTAATATACTCAGGAAACAGTCGAAGAAATCGGGAAGCAGCCCTCAAGCCCGGACGCCTAGAACTCGACCCACAGGATGCAGAGGCTAAGGAATTTTTTTCCCACTGGCTGAGATGTTTTGAAGCCTACCTGGCAGAAGCCAGCACCGCCGGAACAATGGAGGAACAAAAACTCAGCCTAATGCACGCGAGGGAAAGCCACAGAATCTCCACACAGCTAAATCCGGCCGGTTCTTACACCGCAGCGCTGGCAATATTGGACAAAATGTACATTAGGCCCATTAACGAGGTTTATGCACGCCACGTGTTTACGACTCGCCGTCAGCGGCCTACAGAAACGCTAGCCGAGTTTGTAAGGGAATTGAACAATCTTTCCAAAGACTGTAATTATCAAGCCGTTACCGCGGCTGAACATAGGGAGCTTGCTGTGCGGGACGTTTTTGTGGCGGGCCTTAGGTCTAACTATGTACGCCAAAGACTGCTAGAAAAGGGGGCCCAGGACTTAGACATACTGTGGAGGCTGCTACCACTATGGAAGTTTCCTTCCGCAGCCTCACGCCGTTTCCCGCGGACCCCGCGACCTCATCGTGGACCCCCGACCAACAGTCCCCCCAGGCCTGTGCCGCACGGCCCCCCAGCTACCGCGCTGCCAAAGCCAGTTACTGTGCTGCCCCAGCCAGCTACTCAGCTGCTCCAGCCAGCTACTCAGCTGCCCCAGCCTGCCATTTCTGTGGCCAAAGCCAGCACCCACGGCAGCACTGCCCAGCCCGATCCGCGACCTGCAGCAGCTGCGGGCTAAAAGGACACTATGCCAGAGTGTGTCTGGCGAAGAAAACCCCAGCCTCTAACCCTCCCACGGCTCAAAGCACTCGTTCCCTGAATTCATAGGCCTGCAGGCCCTGAAATGCTGCAGCCTGTGTGCCGACTCCGCCCCCACCCGACATGTGCGACTCATGGAGGCAGCCATCTTGGCAATCCTCCTCCATGCGGCCGGCCATGTGCGACTCATGGGAGCGGCCATCTTGGGATCCATCCCCTTCAAACTCTGAAACTCACCTCGACGACTACGAACTCAGAGGGCAGTCATCACGGGGCCACTCCAGCACAGCTGATCGAGCCGCCGACTACCCGCAACTCAGTGCAGTCACCCTGGATCAATCCCGCCCCGAGCACCTACGAAGTTCGATGGCGGAGGTCCAGATCAACGGGTACAGCACGCCATGCCTCTTTGACTCCGGGAGCACTGAGAGCTTTATACATCCAGAGCTGGTAAGACGCTGTTCGCTTTCTGTTTTTACGGTGAGCCAAAGTATCGCCCTCGCTTCGGGCTCCCACTCAGTCCAAATCCAAGGACGCACCTTTGCTACTCTCACAATTCGAGGTGCTAATTATTCTAAATTTAAACTTTATGTCCTGCCCAACCTCTGCGTGCCACTCTTATTAGGCCTGGATTTCCAGTGCAACCTCAAGAGCCTCACCCTCAGCTTCGGCGGGCCCCTGCCCCCACTCACTATCTGCAGCCTAACCACGCTGCGCATCTACCCCCCCTCCGCTCTTCGCCAATCTCACTCCAGATTGCAAGCCAGTAGCTACTCGCAGCAGGCAATACAGCCTACAGGATAGCGTCTTTATCCGATCGGAGGTCCGACGGCTGCTCAGTGAGGGGATCATAGAGGCCAGTAATAGTCCCTGGAGAGCTCAGGTGGTGGTCATCAAGACCGGGGAAATATTTTGCATGGTCGTCGACTATCGCCAGACCATAAATCAGGGGCAGCAGGGTAGCATGGTGGTTAGCATAAATGCTTCACAGCTCCAGGGTCCCAGGTTCGATTCCCGGCTGGGTCACTGTCTGTGTGGAGTCTGCACGTCCTCCCCCTGTGTGCGTGGGTTTCCTCCGGGTGCTTCGGTTTCCTCCCACAGTCCAAAGATGTGCGGGTTAGGTGGATTGGCCATGCTAAAATTGCCCGTAGTGTCCTAATAAAAGTAAGGTTAAGGGGGGGTTGTTGGGTTACGGGTATAGGGTGGATACGTGGGTTTGACTAGGGTGATCATGGCTCGGCACAACATTGAGGGCCGAAGGGCCTGTTCTGTGCTGTACTGTTCTATGTTCTATGTTCTAAATCGCTTTACGCTCCTAGACGCGTATCCCCTCCCCAGAATTGCAGACATGGTTAATCAGATCGCCCAATATCGGCTATTTTCCACGGTGGATCTGAAGTCTGCATACCACCAGCTCCCAATCCGACCGGAGGACCGCCACTACACGGCATTCGAGGCCGATGGCCGCCTCTTCCATTTCCTCCGGGTCCCTTTCGGCGTCACTAATGGGGTCTCGGTGTTCCAACGAGCAATGGACCGAATGGTAAACCAGTACGGGCTGCGGGCCACGTTTCCGTATCTGGACAATGTTACCATCTGCGGCTATGACCAGCAGGACCACGACGCCAACCTCCACCGTTTTCTCCAAACGGCACAGAAATTAAATCTCACTTATAACAAGGAGAAATGCGTTTTCCGCACAAACAGACTGGCCATCCTCGGCTACGTTGTGGAGAACGGAGTCCTGGGCCCAGACCCGGACCGCATGCTTAGAACTCCCCCTCCCTCATTGCCCCAAGGCCCTCAAACGGTGCTTGCGGTTCTTCTCATACTACACCCAGTGGGTCCCTCAATATGCGGACAAAGCCCGCCCACTCTTTAAGGCCACACGATTTCCCCTGACAGCCGAGGCACGCCAGGCCTTCGACGGCATCAAGGAGGACATCGCTAAAGCAGCCATGCGGGCGGTGGATGAATCCACTCCCTTTCAGGTTGAGAGCGACGCCTCAGAGGTAGCTCTTGCAGCCACTTTAAATCAGGCAGGGAGGCCCGTTGCATTTTTCTCCCGTACCCTATCCGCTTCAGAACTCCGGCACTCCTCAGTCGAGAAGGAAGCACAAGCCATCGTGGAGGCTGTTCGTCACTGGAGGCACTACCTCGCAGGTAGGAGATTCACCCTCATCACCGACCAACGATCGGTTGCCTTTATGTTTGACAACTCGCAAAGGGGCAAAATAAAAAATGATAAAATCCTTCGGTGGAGGATCGAACTCTCCACCTATAGTTACGATATTAAATATCGACCGGGGAAGCTCAACGAGCCCTCGGATGCCCTATCCCGCGGGACATGCGCCAGCGCGCAGATCAGCCGTCTGAAAGCCATCCACGTGGACCTCTGCCATCCAGGGGTCACCCGGCTCGCCCACTACATCAGAGCCCGAAACCTGCCTTTCTCCAACGAGGAGGTAAAAGCGGTCACCAGGGACTGCCCGATCTGTGCCGAGTGCAAACCGCACTTCTATAGACCAGACAGGGCCCACCTGGTCAAGGCTTTTAGGCCCTTTGAACGCCTTGCAATCGATTTCAAAGGGCCACTCCCCTCCACTAACAAGAACATTTATTTCCTCAACATCATCGACGAGTTCTCCCGATTCCCTTTTGCCATTCCATGCCCTGATATGACCTCCCACACAGTCATTAGGGCCCTGCATAGTGTCTTCACCCTGTTCGGTTTCCCCAGCTACGTGCACAGCGACTGGGGTTCGTCCTTTATGAGCAACGAGCTGCGTCAGTACCTGCTCGACAAGGGCATCGCCTCGAGCAGGACTACCAGCTACAACTCTTCAATTTTTCTAGGGGCACTACCATGGGAGTCTCACTTCCGGCGTGGCTGAGGACACCAGGCCCGGTCCTCCTGAGGAAGCACGTCAGGGGGCACAAAACTGACCCCCTTGTTGAAAAGGTGCGCCTCCTCCATTCTAACCCTCAGTACGCATTCGTGGAGTTCCCGGACGGTCACCAGGACACAGTATCCCTTCGGGACCTGGCACCTGCTGGATCCAGCCCCCCCTACCCCCACTGAGGAACCCCTTACCCCGTTCCCTGTGCTGCCGCCCCCTCGCGCCCCCGATTCCGCAAGCTCACCCCACCGGTTCCACGCGCCAGAACCAGCCTGCCCCCAGAGCCCCCAGTCTCCGGTCGAGCCAGAGGTGTATAAGGTTTGGACGAGACCCGCCCCGGATTCTGCCATCGTACCCCAGCTCTCAACACCTACCCAGCCACCGCAAGAGGCTGCAACCCTGGTGCTCCGCAGATCAAAACGAACAATTCGTCCACCAGACAGACTAACTCTGTGAGCCACCACCCCCGCTGGACTCAATTTTTTTCACAGGGGGTGAATGTGGTGAATGTGATTCACACTGGATTATAATCTGTATATACATGTGCCTATATTGTAAGTGCAGTTGCACTACCTGACCACCAGGGGGAGTAGCTCTGGGAATGCTTGAGAGTTGTACTGGGCTTCTCCCTTGGCTCCGCCCAGGACTCCTCCCCGTGGAGCTGCTGTATAAAGATCAGTGCCACATGGTCAGCCGGCCAGTTCACCAAAGGTTCAATGGCTAACCGCTGGCTCTTTTGTGAGTATATTAAAACCGCTATTCTAATCTTACAAACACGTGTCCGTAGAATTGTTGGTTCCAACAGGAAGAAAAAAATATTCAGAGGGTGCTCCCTGTAAAAGGCTGGCTGGAGTTATGGTGGGGGAGGGGTGTGGGGGAGTGGGAAGAGGAGCTGATTGACAAGTGAATGCATTCCTCCCAGAACGTTTTGCTATTCGGCGCTCGCAGTAATGAGTGGTTTCCTTAGTGGCGCCTGCTGCGGGAAGATGGAAGGCCCACCCAGCGGCTCCACCCTGTGGCTCTGCCCCCTCTCATTCCCTCCCCTCCCCACCCCCCCCCCCCCCCACCCCCATACAGAGCATGTATATGATCCTACACGTGGTCTCAATTCGAGGTGCCAGTACAACCCTTTATTGGGGTAAAAAAATCATGTCGAGGGTCAACTACACAATCATACGTGTAGATTATTTACATCATCAAAGGCCTTACAGTTTTGGAAATTGTCTGGTGTGATATGATGCAATTTTGAAGTGTTTGGTATTTGTTAGGGAAGTAGCCTTTGGTTCTATTGTGCTCTCTGGGAATCAGGAATCCATCTTTAATCATTTAAAAACACAAAAATGGGTAACCTAAACCCTACTGCATGTGCTCTGTGCAGTATTATAGAATAAGTTTTCGAGTGCTTTCCATTATCTATCATTTCCAGCTGTTTCTATTTTGACTTAGTCAAGTGGGGAGGAAGCTAGCCACAGCAGGACTGTTTGTATAGAAGTTACCAATGGGCCTCAATTCAAGCCTGTTAGTCTCTTGTACTGACGACGTAGTTAAGTTGGAAGAAAAACCCATGGAAATGTTGAGTAACGATCATGACTTTGTTATCTGGTGCTAAATCTAGAAAACAGACTTTCAAGAAGAACTATACATCAAGATGGTCCTTTATTGTACAATCAAGAAAGGATGAATACACTACATGATGTAACATCTGCTCATCGGATTTCAGCATCGCTCACGGAGGAGCAAATGACATACAGGCACATATGCGATCCAAGAAACATCATGCTATGGCACAAGTTTCGGAAAGCACCTGAGACATCAAACCTTTCATGCAGCAGAAAGACTACTCAGTCATAAGAGCAGGAACTTTGATGACGCATTTCCTGATTGAGCACATGGTGGCGTTTTCTGCTGCCAATCATTTGACTTGTGAAAGTGATGTTTCCGGACAGTTAGATTGCTTCTAAGTTTGCTTCACACCGGACCAAGACAACAGCAATTGCCAAGACTCTAGGCCAAGAGACGAAAGGTGACACCCCTGAGAAAATCAGGCAAAGCCCATTGTCCATTGTGCAGACGAACAACTGTATCTTACCTGTGTTCGATTCTTTGACACAGATGTGAACAGGGTGATCAGTGTGCTACTTGAAATAGTGATAACGAAAGAGAGATCAAGCGGCAAAAACATTTCCCAACTTCTGTACAAAGTTCTTAAGGAAAATAAAATTTCTTGGAAAAATGTGATGACGATACTTCAGCTCACGTCAGTTGCCATTTTTTCCAGTGGACTTACTTGTTTATTACTGCCTTGAGAAGTCTAGCAAGCGACATAAGGAGATCAAGGAAATACAAACATTGTGCAATCTAGAAAATCACAGAATATTCAAACATATCTGCACGAGATGGTTGTCCTTGGAAAGAGCACAAGATAGATCTCTGGAACAATGGTCTGCGTTGCAAGAGTGCTTCTCCCAAGAATCAAAATCTGAAAGGAAAAAGAAAGAATGAAGGTAATTTGAGAATGAAGGTGTCGGGCAGCACGGTAGCACTGTGGCTTCACAGCACCAGTGTCCCAGGTTTGATTCCCGGCTTGGGTCACTGTCTGTGTGGAGTCTGCATGTTCTCCCCGTGTCTGCGTGGGTTCCTCCGGGTGCTCCGGTTTCCTCCCACAAGTCCCGAAAGACGTGCTGTTTGGTGAATTGGACATTTTGAATTCTCCCTCAGTGTACCTGAACATGATGTGGAGATGCCGGCATTGGACTGGGGTGAGCACAGTAAGAAGCCTTACAACACCTGGTTAAAGTCCAACATGTTTGTTTCAAACACTAGCTTTCGGAGCACTGCTCCTTCCTCAGGTGAATGAGGAAGTAGCAGCGCTCCAAAGATAGTGTTTGAAACAAACATGTTGGACTTTAACCTGGTGTTGTAAGACTTCTTACTGTGTACCTGAACAGGCACTGGAGTGTATGACTAGGGGATTTTCACAGTAACTTCATTGTAGTGTTAATGTAAGCCTACTTGTGACACTAATAAAGATTATTATTATGATGAAAAGAGACACTCAGCGACTGACGGTTGACACTTCTGAGAAGGCTTCTACCAGGCCTCCAGCTGCAGAGACCATCACCAAGGAGACCGCTCAACCTCTACACACACAAGGTAGTGTTACATGTAGCACACCATCTACAACAGGAACATTGTTTGCAGGAACAAAAACCAGCATTTATGTTGTGAAAACAAAGAGTAGTTGCCTGGTTTCAGCTGCTGTCAGGAAAGAGGCTCCTGCAACAGTGAGACCCAAAAAGATCAGTGCAGGATTTGTTCAGGAAACTGTTGTTCTTGTGCATGGCAGCAAGAATTACAATAGTAATTCAGAGCTTTGACAAAGGGTCATCTGGACTCGAAATGTGAACTCTTTTCTCTCCTTGCAGATGCTGCCAGACCTGCTGAGATTTTCCAGCATTTTCTCTTTTGGTTTCATACCTGGACTGTCCAGGTTCATTTCAAAAGGGGACCAAGGGACGTCATTCGCATTTAAAAAGCTCTCTCTTCTATCAAAGTTAGAGAGTCTGCCTACACAATGGCTTCCTGACACCAGACCCGCAATATGGATGGTAATTCAACAGCAAATGACTGGGACATTTACAATCCTGAAATCAATGCCATTCCAGACACTGGATAAACATTCCTTTTGGAAGTGTTTGTGGAGAAAGAAGGACACATGTCTCGAGTGACAATTTTGAAATTTTTTTAATAAATGTTTTTTATTGGGTTTTGAACAAAGTATATTTACCGTTATGTACACAGAATAGAAGAGAAGGGCACACACAAACATACCAAGAAAAAAAAGGTAATAATAAAAAAGAAATAGAAAATAAAATAAAATAACTGGTAAGGTATTATGCACCAGCTCAACAGCAGCAACTCAGTACAATTGGCAATATTATTTACAATACATAAGTAGGAATCTGTTTGGGAGCGTGGGGGGGCTGGAGACTGGGGAGGTAGATATACATTTGGGTGCCGGAGAGACAATCACAGAGGGCAATACTCGAATAGGTCTGGTGTTGGTGTTGTCACTTGCTTCTCCCGGACAGATTTTGCTGCTGTTGTCATCTCACGTTCACCTCCGCTTCAGACAATTTTGAAATCTATATATGCCTTCGAGAACTGAGAAATCCTCAGATTGCTGTTTGAACATCAATTGGAAAGGACTCCATCGACCCAGCTGAACAAGCAGTCGGTTACCATTTCTCAGCTCCTCTAAGACTGTCTCTGCTGGAAGATTTCCTACCATCACCTGCAGAACTGACCTAGTCCCTGTGTATCTACTACAACGGCAGTATCCACACCAACTACAAAGTGAAACCTACGACTCTTCAGCCAGTGGAACTTATGGATCCTACATGAAAGAATTCCTCATTGGACCCTTTTTCTTTTGAATATAGGGGCAGGAGTTCCATTTGTCCTTTAAGCCTGCTCTGCTTTTAAATATGATCATGGCTGATCCTCTATAGAACATAGAACAGTACAGCACAGAACAGGCCCTTCGGCCCTCAATGTTGTGCCGAGCCATGATCACCCTACTCAAACCCACGTATCCACCCTATACCCGTAACCCAACAACCCCCCCCCCCCTTAACCTTACTTTTATAAGGACACTACGGGCAATTTAGCATGGCCAATCCACCTAACCCGCACATCTTTGGACTGTGGGAGGAAACCGGAGCACCCGGAGGAAACCCACGCACACAGGGGGAGGACGTGCAGACTCCACACAGACAGTGACCCAGCCAGGAATCGAACCTGGGACCCTGGAGTTGTGAAGCATTTATGCTAACCACCATTCTACCCTGCTGCCCCATATATCTATATCCACACCATTCTTCCACACTCTCATCATACCATTTGACACCATTTTTAATTAGAAATTTATCCATTTCCTTCCTAAATATATTTAGTGCCTTGGCTTCCACAGTCTTCTGCGGTAGAGAATTCCGCAGGTTCGCCACCTTCTGAGTGAAGACTGTAGCCATCTGGGTTGGCCACTTCCCCACACAAAATGGAAGAACGCAAAGGTTGCAGGGAAAACTGGACAATTATAAAGAGACAAGCAGTTTGCAGAAGTTCATGTGTATTCTGGCTGCAAAGAAAGCAGACAGCACCGAAACCAGCAGTTTTCATATTAATGAAGCGATCCTGATGAGCGCAAGATGAAAAGCTTTGGCAATACATCTACCTCTTCAGCAATATTCAAGCTCTATACTACCAAGCAACAGTTTGTACACCTTTTAACAGTTTGAATCTATGTTGCTTTGTTCTACTCTCACTATTGAAATTAAAGTATTTCTTCAGGTTAACTTTATCAGTAGTTCTCACCATCTTATATACCTCTATTATTTTTCAGATAACCCATTTCTACAGCAACTTGTTTTTGTACACTCCCTTTTTGTACAGAAGATTGCCCCAAGATGCTTCACAGATGCATTATTAGACAACAATGGATGTTGACGATATCAGGAGAGTTGTCAAAGCTTGGTCAGGGACGTTGGTTTTATGGAGAGAATGAGAGTGGGATTTAGGAAGGCAGAGGGAGCCAGGGAAGGGGCACATTGTCCGTGGCCCAAATTGCTCTTCTATTCCTGCTGATGGCGAATCCTTGCCACTGATTTCCAGCAGGGGGGGGTCATAAACAACGGGAAACCCCGTGGACAATGGCAGACCAGAAGATCCCGCCACCGGCCAATGGCTGGTCTCCTCTGCTGCAGCAAACACGCCATGTGGTGCACGTGGAAAATTCCGTTCATAGAATACATGGGGTCAGAAGCACAGCTTTAGATTGAAATGGATGTAGAGACTGCAAACAATTTATTTCAGCCTAAGAATATGGTCAGGATGGAGGATGGAATTAGTGGTGAGGCTATGGAGTTTGTGATCATGGCGTCAGTCCTCACAAAATTTAGCTGGAGGAAATTGTGACTTATCCATGACTGGCTATTGAACAAGCAGTCTGACAACACAGAGCTATTGGAGGGATTAAGAGACAGGGTGGAGAATTTATACAAGGTGCCATCAGTGTATACAGAAGCTCACCCCATGCCAATGAATGATGTCACCAAGGAGCAGTATGTAGATGAGCAAGAGAAGGGATCAAGGACTGTTGGGTGTGACATTGTGCTCGTGTGAAAAGAAGCCATTGGTGGAGATGCTGTGGCGACAATAAGAAAAATAAGAATGGAATCAAGTGAGGGAAATTCCATTGAGCTGCAAAAAGGCACTTGGAGAAGGTTGTGTGGTTAAGCATATCAATTTCTATAGAAAGATTGAGGAAGATCAGGAGGCATAATGCAGCTAGCATCAATAATGATGACCATGAAACTGCCAGACTGTCACAAAAACCTATCTATTTCACTAATGTCATTTCAGAAAGGAAATATGCCATCCTTACCTAGTCTGCTCTACAGGTGACACCAGATCCATACAATATAGTTGACAGTATGTTGTCCTCTGAAATGGCCCCAGAAAGCCATTTAGTTGTATTTAACAAGGTAGTTCACTACCACTTTCTCAATGACAATTAAAGACGGACAATCAACGCTGGTCTTAACCAATGATGCTCACATCTGGTGAATTAAATTTTAAAAAGTTATGCTAAATCATTATAAAACATAGGATTGGTTAATTAATAGAAAGCAAAGAGTGGGGATTAATGGGTGTTTCTCTGGTTGGCAATCAGTAGCTAGTGGTGTCCCTCAGGGATCCGTCTTGGGCCCACAATTGTTCACAATTTATATAGATGATTTGGAGTTGGGGACCAAGGGCAATGTGTTCAAGTTTGCAGATGACACTAAGATGAGTGGTAAAGCGAAAAGTGCAGAGGATACTGGAAGTCTGCAGAGGGATTTGGATAGGTTAAGTGAATGGGCTGGGGTATGGCAGATGGAATACAATGTTGACAAATGTAAAGTTATCCGTTTTGGAAGGAATAACAGCAAACGGGATTATTTAAACGATAAAATATTAAAGCATGCCGCTGTGCAGAGAGACCTGGGTGTGTTAGCCCATGAGTCACAGAAAGTTGGTTTACAGGTGCAACAGGTGATTAAGAAGGCAAATGGAATTTTGTCCTTCATTGCTAGAGGGATGGAGTTTAAGACTAGGGAGGTTATGTTGCAATTGTATAAGATGTTAGTGAGGCCACACCTGGAGTATTGTGTTCAGTTTTGGTCTCCTTACTTGAGAAAGGACATACTGGCACTGGAGGGTGTGCAGAGGAGATTCACAAGGGTAATCCCAGAGCTGAAGGGGTTGGATTATGAGGAGAGGTTGAGTAGACTGGGACTGTACTCGTTTGAATTTAGAAGGATGAGGGGGGATCTTATAGAAACATTTAAAATTATGAAGGGAATAGATAGGATAGATGCGGGCAGGTTGTTTCCACTGGCGGGTGAAAGCAGAACTAGGGGACATAGCCTCAAAATAAGGGGAAGTAGATTTAGGACTGAGTTTAGGAGGAACTTCTTCACCCAAAGGGTTGTGAATCTATGGAATTCCTTGCCCAGTGAAGCAGTTGAGGCTCCTTTATTAAATGTTTTTAAGGTAAAGATAGATAGTTTTTTGAAGAATAAAGGGATTAAGGGTTATGGTGTTCGGGCCGGAAAGTGGAGCTGAGTGTACAAATGATCAGCCATGATCTCATTGAATGGCGGAGCAGGCTCGAGGGGCCAGATGGCCTACTCCTGCTCCTAGTTCTTATGTTAGGCCACTGTTGCAGTATTGTGTTAAATTTTGTGAACCACACTTTAGAAAGGAGGTGAGGAATTTAGTGAGGTTCCAGAAAAGATTCACTCAAATGATACCAGGAATGACAGACTTCAGTTATGTAGAGACAGTAGAGAAGTTAGGGTTGCTCTCCTTGGAGCAGAGATGGTTAGGGGGGAATTTTACAGAAGCCTTCAAAATCTTGAACAATTGTATGATGCGACCATCAATGCAACCAGAGACAGGAGTTGGAGTAAACTGTGGCTTTAATCGGCTTACAACTGAGCCTGCCTGCGCATGTGCTGAACTGAAGGCGGACTTGCAGGACCGCAGCACTTATACGTCCCAAAGGGGGTGGAGCTGAGTGCGCAGCCCTGTACATGCTCCTCATCTCCCCCTGTGGGCAGAGCCGTGCAATGGCTCACAGATGGAGCCCACAGGGACACAGTAATGTACAGTGTGAATTATAGTGGTTACACATTCACCACATTGTGATAGAATGAATGGGAAGATTGGTGGTTTCAAGAGCCGATTAAAGATGTTAAAGTGTCCAGGCAGTGGTATGGTCTGTGCTGTAGGACTTGGATTGGATTTGTTTATTGTCACGTGTACCGAGGTACAGTGAAAAGTATTTTTCTGCAAGCAGCTCAACAGATTACTCAGTACATGGGAAGAAAAGGGAATTGAACAGAATTCAAGAAAATACATGAGAATACATAATAGGGCAACACAATATATACAATGTACTACATAAGCATTGGCATTGGATGAAGCAGACATGGGTGTAGTGTTAATGAGGACAGTCCATAAGAGGGTCATTTAGGAGTCTGGTGACAGTGGGGAAGAAGCTGTTTTTGAGTCTGTTCGTCCGTGTTCTCAGACTTCTGAATCTCCTGCCCGATGGAAGAAGTTGGAAAAGTGAGTAAGCCGGGTGGGAGGGATCCTTGATTATGCTGCCTGCTTTCCCCCGGCAGCGGGAGGTGTAGATGGAATCAATGGATGGGAGGCAGGTTCGTGTGATGGACTGGGCGGTATTCACGACTCTCTGAAGTTCCTTGCGGTCCTGGGCCGAGCAGTTGCCATACCAGGCTGTGATGCAGCCCGAGAGGATGCTCTCTATAGTGCATCTGTAAAAGTTGGTAAGGGTTAATGTGGACATGCCAAATTTCCTTAGTTTCCTGAGGAAGTAAAGGCGCTGTTGTGCTTTCTTGGTGATAGCGTCGACATGAGTGGACCAGGATAGATTTTTGGTGATGTGCACCCCTAGGAATTTGAAACTGCTCACCATCTCTACCTCGGCTCTGTTGATGCTGACAGGGGTGTGTACAGTACTTTGCTTCCTGAAGTCGATGACCAGCTCTTTAGTTTTGCTGGCATTAAGGGAGAGATTGTTGTCGCTGCACCACTCCACTAGGTTCTCTATCTCCCTCCTGTATTCGGACTTGTCGTTATTCGAGATCCGGCCCACTATGGTCGTATCGTCAGCAAACTTGTAGATGGAGTTGGAACCAAGTTTTGCCATGCAGTCGTGTGTGTACAGGGAGTAGAGTAGGGGGCTAAGTACGCAGCCTTGCGGGGCACCGGTGTTGAGGACTATTGTGGAGGAGGTGTTGGTGTTCATTCTTACTGACTGTGGTCTGTTGGTCAGAAAGTCAAGGATCCAGTTGCAGAGTGGAGAGCCGAGTCCTAGGTTTTGGAGCTTTGATATGAGCTTGGCTGGGATTATGGTGTTGAAGGCAGAGCTGTAGTCAATAAATAGGAGTCTGATGTAGGAGTCCTTGTTTTCAAGATGCTCTAGGGATGAGTGTAGGGCCAGGGAAATGGCGTCTGATGTGGACCGGTTGCGACGGTATGCGAATTGAAGTGGGTCAAGGCGTTCCGGGAGTATGAAGGTGATGCGCTTCATGATCAGCCTCTCGAAGCACTTCATTACAACTGATGTCAGGGCCACCGGGCGGTAGTCATTGAGGCACATTGCCTGGTTCTTCTTTGGTACCGGTATGATGGTGGTCTTCTTGAAGCAGGTGGGGACCTCGGAGTGGAGTAGGGATAGGTTAAAGATGTCTGTGAAAACCTCTGCCAGCTGGTCCGCGCAGGCTCTGAGTGCACGACCAGGGATCCCGTCCGGGCCCATCGCCTTCCGTGGGTTCACTTTCAGGAAGGCCGATCTGACTTCGGAAACTGTGATGGTGGGTATGGGTGAATTATGGGTTGCTGGGGCACTTGATAGCGGATTGTTGGTTACCTGCTCAAACCAAGCATAGAATGCATTAAGTTCATCGGGGAGGGGTGCACTGCTGCCAGAGATACTGCTCGGCTTCGCTTTGTAGCCCGTTATGTTGCTTAGTCCTTGCCACAACCGCCGAGAGTCTGTCTGTGACTCTAGCTTAGTTTGATATTCTCTCTTGGCATCTCGGATGGCTTTGCGGAGGTCGTACCTGGATTTCTTGTATAGGACAGGGTCGTCTGCCTTGAACGCCTCAGATCTGACATTGTACTGACTTTAAAGATTCTGCACAAATGACTTGCTCTCAGTCATGAAAACAGTAGTTTGTATTTTCCTTGTGCTAAGCATGGCAGGAAGAATGAGCAGAAATGACACAGAGCAGGACATGCTGCTGAAAGAGAGAAGAGAAGGAGGGGAGGAGAAGGATTTTCAGCAGGAGGCTGTACTCGGGGTTTTCCGGGAGCAAAAGTACCTTAGCGAAGAACAGTGTGTCAGACATCTCTTGCTTCAGTAAGGATATTCTCATTGAAATCTGCCATCTGTTGCAAGAAAAACTGCAGTTTCAGAGCAGGGCATGCTGTGAATGTAATGGTGGTCATGAACATTTATTTATCTGGCTCTTTCCTGAATTGTGCAGGCAACATCTCCCTGTTTGCTATTCACTGTTAATGTAAGTGAGGACACCAAGGTTCTGTATTCCAAGAGAGCTGACTACATTCCATTCTCTCTTGCCAGAGAGAAGCATGTGAAATGCGCACTCTGTTTCATGGGAATTGCAATTCCCCATGGCACACAATGCCATTTACTGCACATTTTGTGCACATGCAACTCTGAGGTCTACGCAATCAAACGGGATTCCACTCACTCAGTATCCACCTGCTGTGTAACCACAAACAGTGGGAGGAATGTTTCAGTCCCATCAGCAGCAGGAAGCTTGGCTGGCAGGGGAACTTATTTTGGCATGAGGCCAAAATTTAGTTTCCTGATGGTGGGAAGAACTTTAGATATTCTGTTCTCGGGATTTTAAAGGTGGGACATTGTTTGTTGAGAAGTCCTTTAATATGTCATGTATGCTCATTAAAAGGCCACCTCCAAAGAATTAAATTTCTCCTCCAAATTAAGTTTCCTGCTTGACAGAAATTAGAATGTTTACTTTTATATAAATGGCGTGCACCTGGTGAGCTTGACTAGTTCTAGGACTTTGAGGTGAGTAGGCGCTGCTTTGACATTCTTGTGGATTGCTCACAAATTTTGATTCATATCAGGTGCCGGTAGGACAAGCTACCCAAAGGCTGGGTGTAGGAGAGAGGTGAAGGGCAGAAGCTGGCATTGAGTGGAAGGATGTAGCGGAAGCTGGATAGTGGTGGTAGCCGAAGAGGGCAAGGGGGATGGGGTGGAAGGGTGGAGCAGCGGATGGATAGGGGAGGGAGGCAAAGGGTAGAAGGAAGGGAGGCAGTCCTGGGAGATAAGAGACTGTACAGGATGGGGCGAGAGTCTGTCCGGGGCGGGGAGAGAGTCTGTCCAGGGAAGAAAGAGACGGTCCAGACGGTCCTGTTTCATCTCATTTCATTTTCAGGTGTGGTGCTGGTGTTCATTCTGTGCCATTTGCCATTGGCTGCTGTTAGAGGCAGGGATGAAGGGAGGTTTGGAGGTGGATGCCTTCAAGGGACTCGACTGGCGGACAGTAGCAAACTCCTAACTCCAAACCTCCATCCTCCTGGGTGAATAAATGGGCATGGCTGTTAAGGGCTCATGAGGCTAGTCCCTCTATCATGCCAATGTACTGGTCTCTCTATTGAGGATGGTGGAGGTGTGGTGAATCACAGTAGCGTAATTCACACTATTACACATGTTGTACTATGTCTCGGTAAGCTCGGCACATGAGCAGTTGCGCTGCTCAGCCACTAGGGGGAGATGCACTGGGAGTGTACGGGAGTTTGTACTGGGCTCCACCCACGGCTCCTCCCCCTAACCGGAAGTTAAAGGTTGATGCTGAGAGCCTGCCTGCCAGTTCATCTGGGTTTCATCTTGTCATAGGCAGGCTCTGTTGTAAGACGCTTAAAACCACTGTTCACTTCTAACCACGTGTCGCGTGAATTGATGGTCTCATCAGGAGTCAAGCTGAATATTGTCACGTGGAGCTTTCCCGCACATGTCTGTCATCTCTCTAGTCAAAGAACAGTGTCTCCATGACAAGTCATGTATGAACATGACGAACGGCCATTATTGGCTCTCCTGGATGTCCTTCAACTGTAAGATGTGGGGTGGGGATGCCAAGCACAGGGCTTAACAATATCTTGGTGGCTCTTAGATGGAGACAAAGTTTTAAAGAATATGCTCACTACATTTATTACTTCAATTCACTCACAGATCCACAGAGGCCTAGATGATGCAGACTCCAGGCAAGCCTGCTTTTCGACTGGCTCACATCTAATTAGGAGGGGGAGGAGGGCCCGTTGTGGGTTGGCACAGGGTCAAGTGGAGCAACAGCCTGAGCAGCAAGATGTAGTGGGACTTCAAGAAGATCAGGAGTCTGGCAAACAGGATCCACAGCAATGGTGGTCATTGACTTGACTGCAGCTATATCGTAGGCAGTGAAGCTATTTATAGATGAGTGAAATACAGTGCCGGAGCCATCCTGTAGTAACTGAACAGTTTCTATTCTTTGAACATGCAGCTGATATGTGATCCAGATGGCAAATCCTACATTTTTACGCTTGTTTCCCACAACGCCTACATTTTGACCCACTCCTAGGTGCCACAGGTTTATGAAGGATTGCAGGGCTGGCTCCTTGGGAACAAGGGATACCCCAGAAGACCCGGATAATGATGCCATCCACCGAGTGCTGTTGAGGAGAGTTATAATGCACACGCCTCTATCAGGTCCATGATTGAATAGATGATAGGTCTCCTCAAGATAAGGTTCAGCTGTTTGGACCACTCAGGCGAGGCTGTTCAATACTCACCACAGAGAATGTGCCAGATCATTGTTGTCTGCTGTGCCCTGCACAACCTTGGCTGAGGGAGACATGGGGGACTGAGATGTCTCCACAAACAACAAGTATGATGAAAGTTATGGATCTGGCAAGGCACGGTATGAGGGCTCTTTATGGGCGGCACGGTAGCACAGTGGTTAGCACTGGTGCTTCACAGCGCCAGGGTCCCAGGTTCGATTCTTGGCTTGGAACACTATCTGTGCAGACTCTGCACGTTCTCCCTGTGACTGCTTGGGTTTCATCGGGTACTCCGGTTTCCTCCCACAAGTCCTGAAAGACATGCTGTTAGGTAATTTGGACATTCTGAATTCTCCCTCTGTATAACCGAGCAGGTGCCGGAATGTGGCGACTAAGGGATTTTCACAGTAACTTCATTGCAGTGTTAATGTAAACCTACTTGTGACAATAAAGATTATTATATTATAGGTGCTAAATTAAAAGGCAGAACCCCAAAGGTAATAATCTCTGGATTATTACTTGAGCCACAGGCAAATTGGCAGACAGTAAATAAGATTAAAGAGTCAAATGTGTGATTTCAAGATTGGTAAGGGAGGAATGGGTTTCAATTCATGGGGCACTGACATCAGTCAGTGACATTAGTATTTAGGAAAGTGGGAGCTGTGTTATTTGGAGGGTCTTCGCCCATGATCCTAGTTATATCCACTGGCCCCATACTGGGGCCGGTGTTCTGATCAGTCCTATAACTAGGACAGTCAAGAGGGCTTTAAACGAAATAGTGGGGTGAGGGAAAATGTAATTAACTAAAGAGGGAGGCGAAGGTAAGGGAAATGGGTATGAATGTTTGTCAGGAAGGGACAGAGCAGACAAACATATTAATGTGCCAGCAATCAATGCTCCTATGCTTCTATGTAGCTGCTGAACCCTCCCCAGTCAGTGATTTAAAAGCAGGATGTCCTGTAACTGATAGAAGACTGACATTATGAAGTGGCTGGTACATATTCAGTGCACATGTTCCACCTGCTGGTGAGTACTGAAAATCAAATTCTTGTCCGACAACACTGTGCAAATGCACACTCGACTACCTCATGCACCCATGAGTGTCAGGGCAGTAAGTAAACGGTGCCATCTATTCTGACGGAATTCAGCAGATCATTCATCCACTTCCTGCACAGGTAGCTGTTTCTTTGCTGGTTCCCAGGGATGCTAATCTCCACTGCAACCTCCACCCAGGTCACTGTGGTCAGGCAGGAGGGCCTCCAACTGCCATCTATGGACGACCTAGTGGAGAATCTCGAGGGAGGCTTTGCTCAACTGTGAGGCAGCACATTGTCTTGTCTGGGATATTGTGGATGACTAATCTTGAGCTCCTGGTCTGAAGTGAATGAATGATACCTTTTAACTATGGTGAACGGAGTTTTGGCTTCATGAGATAATGACGGAGACGGTGTCTTCCTGCCTGCCCCTGCCATGGGATTCACCATTCTCCTCATGACTATCGAGGGACTGAGCTGACTAGCACAAGGTTACGTGTTCAGCCATCCTAACCCACAGCAGAAATCACTCCAACTTCCACTCCTGCCACTGAACTTCAATTCAGACCAGTGCACCATGCAGGCCAATGGCCAGTATCCTGGTCGTTGTCCACTGTGCTATCTGCTTTTGAGCCACCATGACAAACCAGGGGTAGATAATAGATTACAAGAGCTATCCTTTGACAACAAAGCTAATGGCTCCAGTGCATTATCTTATTTTGGACAACCAATGAAAACTAAAACTCCAGTGCATTATACACATGAGGAGCACCATATCATGAAAGCTGTACCACACACAAAATATGAATCAGCTTTGATGGCTCCAGAGGAGCCCTTCTGTACTCAGCAGGTTGCTTGTCAATATTGACAGTGGTCAGTTACATGCTGCACAACTTCACCATTATAAGTGCATAGACCCTCCCGAGAGCAAATTTAACACACCGCAGCTAGTTAAATGGCTACGGGGCAGCTGTCAGGAGTGAGGGTGTATTCCCCACCAACGTTTTCAGTGGTAGGACAGAAACCCACCATCTGAAAAATTCTTCCCATGGTATCTTTAATAAAACAGTGAAGGGAGTCAGACGAGTAACATAAAGAAAATGTTTATTTATTAAATGTCCTGTTTATAAAGGGGCCCGGTTAGACTTCACCGGGTCCTCTCTCTTACTGTTGGTTGGTTCCTATCTGGCCAACCTTATAAACACATGGTAATGGTCCTGTAGTTAGCAGGGGAGATCATACTCCTCGAACCACACGAGGAGAACCATCAACCCAGCCCTGTGTGTTCCGTGCAGATTATTATACTCCTCCCCTCCAAAGTCCAAAGACCTCCATAGGGAACGATTAGGATGATGAAGTCGAGGAGCAGAAAAAGAAGAAGTTAAAACACTGACGATGAGGAAGACTCAGAAAAAACCTATGGATGGCGGGTGACGCAGACGCTTTGGCCTTGGCAAGTTCGTTGACTAGCAGTGGCAGTGGATCAGCCGGTGTATAATCAGCTGGAGAACACCCTTGCGGCTGGAGCGCCTTGGCGGAGAACCCTCCGAAGGTGGTTGTAAGGCCCTTAATGGCAGCCTCAATTTTTAGATTGGAGAATGGATGCCAGCACATCAGGGAAAATGTACAAATAAAGATAGCTGGATCTCGGGAGGGAAGGGTGGGAGGGGCAGCATTTCTATCAGAAAGTCCTGGTGACCTCAGAGACTCCAGAGGTCTGTGTCTCCATTTAAAAAAAATGTATTTTATTCCAAACATATTCAAAAGTACAAAGACATAAAGCAAAAAACATTATCCACACCCCACAGTTCAGATTATGCAAGTCTTTCCCCTTTTCACCGCTCCGCCTCCCCTCCCTCCTTCCCCCCTGCGACAAACAATTCCTCAAACATTGTCATGAACAGTCTCCACCATGCGTCAAAGCCCTCCACTGAGCCCCTCAATTCAAACTTGATCTTTTCCTGCCGGAGGAAATTGTGCACGTCCCCCAGCCAGGCCGCTATCCCCGGTGGCGTTGTCGACCACCATTCCAACAGAATCTTTCACCGGGCAATAAGAGAGGTGATGACCACAACATCAGCCCTCCTCCCCTCCATCAGCTCCTGCATTTCTGATACCCCAAAAATTGTCACCATTGGGTTCAGCCCGGCCTCTACTCCACAATCTTTGATAACGTCCCAAACACTCCCAATATCTCTCCAACTTCTCACAGCCCTAGAACATATACGTGTGCTTTGCTGGCCCCGCCCATACTTCTCACACTCGTCTGTCACCCGCTGGAAGAACCCTCTCATCCTCACCCAAGTCATATGCACCCTATGCACCACCTTGAACTGAATCAAACTCATTCTCGCACACAAGGAGTTTGAGTTTATCTTATGCATTGCCTCACTCCCCATCCAATCTCCCCCATCCTCAGATCCACCTCCCATTTCTCCTTAATCCTCACCACCTGCGCACCCCCCTGCTCCCCCAGCCACCCACATATATCACTAATCCTACCCTCCCCTTTCACATCCGGAGCAGCAACCGCTCTAACAAGGTATAGTCTGGCAGCTTGGGAAACCCTCTTCATTCCTTCCACGCAAAGTCCCTCAGTTGCATATACCTGAGCTTGCTTCCCTTTGGCAGCTCTTTTTCTCTTGCAGCTCTTCTAGACCTGCAAACCTCTCCACCAGATATAGATCCCTCGCCCTCACCAGCTCCACTCCCTCCACTTCCTTTACATGCCATCCGTTTCCCATGGTTCCTACACAACAGTGTCGGCACAGGCATCCCTCCACCCTTTTTTTAATGTAAATTGAGAGTGTCCAATTATTTTTTTCGAATTAAGGGGCAATTTAGTATGGCCAATCCACCTAATCTGCACATGTTTGGGTTGTGGGGGTGAAACCCATGCAGACACGGGGAGAATGTGCAAACTTCATACAGACAGTAACCCAGGGCCGGGATCGAACCTGGGTCCTCAGTGCCGCTGGCAGCAGTATTAACCACTGCTCCACCATGCCGCCCGACATCCCTCCATCCAAAATTGTCTCCTCAACTGGCTCCACACCTTATCATGGACTACACCACTGGGCTCACCGTGTACCTCCCTGGTGCCAGCAGAAGCAACGCTGTCACCATGGCCCTCAGGCTCGACCCTCTACAGGCCTCATCCTCCACGGGAACCCAATATAACCCTTCTTCCCACCACCGGCTTACCTTATCTGCATTCGCCACTCAATCATAATGCAACAGCAGCCCCCTCTTTCTGCCTCTGCCTTTGTAACGGGTCACTCTTCACCCTTGTTACCTTCCCTGCCCATATAAACTCCCAAATCGCTGCATCCAGTTTTTTGAAAAAGGCCTTCGGGATGATGATCGGGAGGATTGGATTGCAAACAGGAACCTTGGCAGAACGTTCATTTTAACCACCTGGACTTTCCCTGCCAATTTCAGGTGTAGCATATCACATCACTTAAGGTCCTCTAACCTCCTCCACTAACATTGTCAGGTTCCACTTATGCATCGTTGACCACTCCACCATCATCTGAACCCCCAAGTATCTGAACCTATCCTTGGCTACCCTAAATAGCAATGCCCCCTGATTGGTTCCCTGACCCAGAGTGTTAACGAGAAAGACCTCACTCTTTCCAACATTCAACTTATAACCTGAGAAGGCCCCGAACCTCTCTATTATGTCCATAGTATCTCCCCATACTCTTCAATGGGTCTGACACGAAAAGCAGCAGGCCGTCTGCGTACAGCAACACCCAGTGTTCCCTAGTCCCCCTCACAATCCCCTGCCACTCTACTGACCCATTAAGGGCTATTGCCAAGGGCTCTATCGCCAGTGTGAACAACAGCGACAGCGGGCACTCCTGCCTCGTTCCACTGTGCAACCCGAAACTCCGTGAACTCATCTCATTTGTCCATACTCTTGCCACGGGGGCCACATACAACAGACGCACCCATGCCACAAACTTTGGGCCAAACCCAAATCTACCCAGAATCTCAAAGATATTGCCACTCCACCCTGTCAAAGCCTTCCCCGCATTCATAGAGATCACAACCTCTGGTACCCGTCCCTTCAACGGGGTTAAGACCACGTTTAATAGCTGCCTGATGTTACTGGAAAGCTACCTGCCCTTTATGAAATCCGTTTGGTCCTCTGTGACCACCCCCAGAGGGGCTTTTCATGTAACTTCATTGAGCCTACTTGTGACAATAAGTGATTATTATTATGATTATTAGAATACATCCATGTCCATCGATGCCTATTTGGTCAATGCCCTTGTAAATCTTTGCTCCGATGTCAGGTAGCAACCAATCTGATGGAACCATCAATTCTACGGACACGTGCTTGTAGGATTAGAATAGCGGTTTTAATATACTTACAACAGAGCCAGCCTGTTAGCCGTTGAACTTTCGGTGAACTGGCTGGCTGACTCTGTGGCACGGATCTTTATACAGCAGCTCCAGGGGGAGGAGTTCTGGGCGGAGCCAAGGGGGGAGCCCAGTACAAACTCTCAAGTACTCCCAGAGCTACTCCCCCTGGTGGTCAGGTAGTGCAACTGCACTTACAATATTGATACATATATATACTGGGAACAGAGTGACATTGGTAACTTATAATACCGTGTGAATCTCATTCACCACATTCGCCCCCTGTGAAAAAAATTGAGTCCGGCGGGGGTGGTGGCTCACAGAGTTAGTCTGTCTGGTGGACGAATTGTTGGTTGCGATCTGCGGAGCACCGGGGTTGCAGCCTCTTGCGGTGGCTGGGTGTGTGTTGAGAGCTAGGGTACGATGGCAGACTCCGGGGCGGGTCTCGTCCAAACTTCATACACCTCTGGCTCGACTGGGGACGCTGGGGGCGGGCTGGTGCTGGCGCGTGGAACCGGTGGGGCGAGCTTGCGGAATCGGGGGCGCGAGGGGGCGGCAGCATAGGGAACGGGGTAAGGGGTTCCTCAGTGGGGGTAGGGGGGGTCTGGATCCAGCGGGTGCCAGGTCCCGAAGGGATACTGTGTCCTGGTGACCATCTGGGAACTCCACGAATGCGTACTGGGGGTTGGAATGGAGGAGGCGCACCTTTTCAACAAGGGGGTCAGTTTTGTGCCCCCTGACGTGCTTCCTCAAGAGAACCGGGCCTGGTGTCCTCAGCCACGCCGGAAGTGAGACCCCCGTGGTAGTGCCCCTAGAAAAAATGAAGAGCCGCTCGTGAGGGGTTTGATTTGTCGCTGTACAGAGGAGGGATCTAATTGCGTGGAGCGTGTCTGGGAGGACTTCTTGCCATTGGGAGACTTGGATTTTTCTAGACCGGAGGGTCAGCAGGCCGTCGCGTTCTCCCTCTCCACCTCCCCGTTCCCCCTGGGGTTGTAGCTGGTAGTCCTGCTCGAGGCGATGCCCTTGTCGAGCAGGTACCGACGCAGCTCGTCGCTCATAAAGGATGAACCCCGATCGCTGTGCACATAGCTGGGGAAACCGAACAGGGTGAAGACACTATGCAGGGCCCGAATGACTGTGTGGGAGGTCATGTCGGGGCACGGAAAGGCAAAAGGGAATCGGGAGAACTCATCGATGATGTTGAGGAAATAAATGTTCTTGCTAGTGGAGGGGAGTGGCCCTTTGAAATCGATCGCAAGGCGTTCAAAGGGCCTAGAAGCCTTGACCAGGTGGGCCCTGTCTGGTCTATAGAAGTGTGGTTTGCACTCGCACAGATCGGGCAGTGCCTGGTGACCGCTTTTACCTCCTCGTTGGAGAAAGGCAGGTTTCGGGCTCTGATGTAGTGGGCGAGCCGGGTGACCCCTGGATGGCAGAGGTCAACGTGGATGGCTTTCAGACGGCTGATCTGCGCGCTGGCGCATGTCCCGCGGGATGGGGCATCCGAGGGCTCGTTGGGCTTCCCCGGTCGATATTTAATATCGTAACTATAGGTGGAGAGTTCGATCCTCCACCGAAGGATTTTATCATTTTTTATTTTGCCCCTTTGCGAGTTGTCAAACATAAAGGCAACCGATCGTTGGTCGGTGATGAGGGTGAACCTCCTACCTGCGAGGTAGTGTCTCCAGTGACGAACACCCTCCACGATAGCTTGTGCTTCCTTCTCGACAGGAATGTAAGATGTGCGCTGCATCAACTATATCACTAATTTATTTAAATTTTACTAAATACACATATGTTCCTACAATTTTCAGAAACGTTGGCTCTGTTTTGAATACAGCTGTATTTATTCAGCTGTGTATATTGTGTGTCTCTGTGAAACTACCAAGCCAATAATCAAAAAGATGTGGCAACATCCCAGGAATTTGCTGACTTAGTCAAGTATAGCAGAAAGCCTCAATGTCACCTATTATTTAGCCAAAGTCCTTGCTCTTGGCCTCTATCCAGTAATACTTGCCAGAAGTGCATATGTGCTGGAGTTAGATGAGAATAATGTCAGGCTTGACTATATAGATCCATAGTCAGAATTTCTGCTGCGTGCACTGTCCAAGCTTAT
Source organism: Scyliorhinus canicula (assembly GCF_902713615.1). NCBI lineage: Eukaryota > Metazoa > Chordata > Chondrichthyes > Carcharhiniformes > Scyliorhinidae > Scyliorhinus > Scyliorhinus canicula. Next base: position 102,004,753 of record NC_052148.1, on the reverse strand, counting down.
ATAAAAAGAAGGATTATTTTACAGCAATCTGTCTGCTTTCATGGTAATATTACTGGTGTTAGCTCATAAATTTACTAGATTTATGAATCCAATTTTGCAAATTGTTATTGTGGAATTTGAGCTGACAACTTCTTAGTTGGTAGTCTGGTACAATAACCATTACATTACCAGATCACTATCTACAATTTATAACCACACCCTACCATGAATCATTATTTATAGGAGAGGAGATAAGTGGAGGAAACCAGTGAGAAAAATTCTCTTCAATAATCGAGAAACGCAACATTTCTATTCTTACCAATTGTTATGATCTCTGTTGAGATCAACAACTGTTAAAAAGAGATTCAAACATCCACTTATTAGTTGGAATGATGATATAGCAAGATTTCATGTTTTATAACTTTTACTGTAACAAAAACTAAGAAAACACTACTGGTGAAACACTATTTTCTTTCTGTTGCCAATTTATACATTAAATTACAGAAAGGCACATTCTCATCCTTATCACACATTGCACTCCCTATAGAATTACAGTCCTTATAGCAAACAATTCACAGTTGTGCCCAGCTTTCAATGGGCTATTTCAGTTTTACTTTCCCAGCTGAATAACGTCTTATGCCAGAACTGAATTTTACCGCGGTTGTTATACGGCATATTTTTTCTTTTAATTTTTCCAATTAAGGGGCAATTTCAGCCAACCTACCTACCTTGCACAACTTTGGATTGTGGGGTGAGACCCACGCAGATACGGGGAGAATGTCCAAACTCAACACAGACAGTGACCCAGTTCCAGGATCAAACCCAGGTCCTCGGCTCTGTGAAGAAGCAGTACTACCCACTGCGCCACCGTGCTGCCCATACTGCAAATTTCTTTTTTTTATAAAATATTTTTATTAAGGCATTAATAAATATATACATAAAACACAATCTAAAATCAAGAAAAAGAGAACAAACAGGAAATCACATAGCCAATAAATAACACCCCGCCCTCCCTGCCATTACCCTCCACCCACCCTGCCTCTCTCGTTTGTATCCCCTATAAAACCCCCCCCCCCCCCCCCCCCCCCCCCCGCTGCTGACATCTTAACTATCTTTGAAGAAGTCAATAAATGGCTTCCATCTCCGGACGAAACCCCTACAGACCCTCACAAGGCGAATCTAATCTTTTCCAGCTTCAGTAATTCTGTGAGGCCGCTTACCCACACCTCTGGTTTTGGCGGCCCCAAGTCCCTCCATTCCAATAAGATCCATCTCCAGGGGCATCAATTAAATAATCTATTCTGTCGAATATGGCATCAAATCTCTTGAGTGTTGTGGCTGCATCTTTCCAGTCAGGCGGCAATCATGCTCTGGGATTGAGACTTGGATTTGGTGGAACGGATTTCATGGTTTAGGAGGATTGCCACTCATCAGAGAGCACCCGACCTCTGCCTTGCCCTTGTAGCCTTGGGAGATAATTTTGATTTTGGAGACTAGCATAAAACAGGTAAATTGGATCAGTTGCCTGTTACACATCTTCCATTTTCATTTTCCAACATTTTCTATTTTTATTTAAAATGACTGAATAATTGGTTTGATTTGTACTATTCCAAGAGGATCTTTCTTTTGCTGGATGAAACAATTAGAGAAATTCAGCAAAGTAACTATATCAGAAACAATTAATTTATCAAAAATCTTGTTTGTTACTGCGGGTGTTAAGTGCACCCATCTTTCCTCTTGGTTCCTTTCTAACTGCTGATTTTATCATAATGATTATAGATGCTGAATTTTAAATGGTGAATTATTACAAAAGCTTTCTTTTTTAAAAACATGTTTAGAGTACCCCATTATTTATTTTTCCAATTGAGGGGCAATTTAGTGTGGCCAATCCACCTACCCTGCATATCTTTGGGTTTTGGGGGTGAGACTCACGCAGACACGGGGAGAATGTGTAAACTCCACATGGACAGTGACCCGGGACCGGGATTGAACCTGAGACCTGTAGCCACCTGGGGTGGCCACGTCCCGATTACAAAATGGACACTTTGCAAAGAATGAAGGGAAAAATGGACAATGCTGAGAAGCAAGCAGGTGCAAGGTTTGTCTGTTGATTGGAGTTGCAGCTCCCAGACAAGACTGATACTGCAAAGCCATTAATATACTAATGAGCCATCTCCGGGGACAAAAGAGAAACATTTAGGTAAACGATACTAAAGCAGACACCCCGGCGCCAGAGGAGACTAGAACAAAGCAGGCCAACGGCCACCTAGGGCCCGCCCAGCAATCAGGGCAGCCACCCCTTTATTGGAGGAAATCGATCCCAATGATCAGGATCAAAAGTGTGTGAAGCCCTCTTCGGGTATAAGAAGAAGTCCCCAAGAGAGAATCGTTCTTCTTGGCCTTGGCTCTCAGCGACGAGAGGCCTGCCTAGCAGTTGCACCAGAACAAGTAAGTCCAAAGTCAACGAATGCTATGAGATAGACACTCCTAGCTACTATTCCGTACCAGCTCGACCCCAGCAGCCTCAGAACCGGACAACGGCCTTTGTTCCTCTGACTGAGTGGGCACCCGAAGCTAAGTATAGGCTTTAGTAGTAGTGATAGTTTAGTTGGTAGAGTTTGTGCATGAGTATAATTGACTGTGTGTGTAAATAAATGAGCATTGATTTTGAACTTACTAACTGTATCGAGTCTTTGATCAGTATTCGGTTTTGAACCTTGTGGCGGTATCGAAACATACCTGGTGACTCTTGAGCAAACGTAATTAGAATTAAGGAAGGTGACCATATTAACCGCCATAAACAGAGCCAATTAAAGAGAGAACACAACGAGCAACAGATCTCGGTGCCGTGAGGCAGCAGTGCTAACCACTTCATAATTGGGGCAGCAGGGTAGCATGGTGGTTAGCATAAATGCTTCACAGCTCCAGGGTCCCAGGTTCGATTCCCGGCTGGGTCACTGTCTGTGTGGAGTCTGCACGTCCTCCCCCTGTGTGCGTGGGTTTCCTCCGGGTGCTCCGGTTTCCTCCCACAGTCCAAAGATGTGCGGGTTAGGTGGATTGGCCATGCTAAATTGCCCGTAGTGTCCTAATAAAAGTAAGGTTAAGGGGGGGTTGTTGGGTTACGGGTATAGGGTGGATACGTGGGTTTGAGTAGGGTGATCATGGCTCGGCACAACATTGAGGGCCGAAGGGCCTGTTCTGTGCTGTACTGTTCTATGTTCTATAACATGTGGCTAAAACTTCATAACACGTGGCATGGAATTAAAAATGTCACAAAGGAATAATGGGGTGGTATTTTCTGTTCCCATCATCAGCAGAACCTGTGGCAGGTAGGGGCACAAAATGTGGCAGGATAACAAAGTCTGTTTCCCGCTGATGCAAAATTAGTTTGGAATTTTGTTCTCCTGACTTTGGTGGTGAGTTAAAGATGGATCAGGTTTCCTACTGATCCATGTTGGGAACCATATTTGCATTTATTTGCATGGCATGGATGATAGTTAAAAGGCCAACTCACTGGAATTACATTCATCACCATATTGTGCCCCCCTCCCCTCCCCCACCCCAGTGGATAACTAGAACTGTCTGTTTTCCTACTCTATATACGTGCTTCCCACTTGGCTTCACTTCAAGACATGTAGTAACTTTCACCTACCATTAAGAGCATTGCTGTGAGATTTCAGGTGTTTGCATCAGAAGCTATGCCAAGGCTGGGCACGGGAAGCAATACTATCAGGGAGAGGGAAAATGGAGGCAAGGCTGGGGGATTGGAACATGTGAGCGAAGGTGGAAGGTGGAAGACAGAGGGAGGAGTGGGGAGATGGTGGAAACACCGGATAGATGGGGGAAGACAGAGGCAGGATGAGAGAGTGCCAAGGGATAGAGTGAAGTAGTGAAAGGCTGTCCCGGAGCAAGAATTATAAGACTGTCCAATGAGGAGTCAGAGGCAGTCCTGGGGCTGAGGCCACACTTTCGGGGGTATATTAACAGAAATTCCTGGGGCTGAGGCCACGCAGTTGGGGGCATATTGATGAGACTTTCTGGGGTCTGTGTGGGCCACTTTAGAGTGCATTGCATGGCATATATGTCTTGGTCCCAGACTTGGGCGGGGAAGCCATCCCTGGGTAGCGATGGTTGTGCACACCATGGTGTGCATTGCGTGGTCAGTCACCTAAGGAACTTGGTCTAGGGATTAGAAGCATTGTACTGTGAGGCAGATTGCACAGTCACAGTAAGGGGAGGCATCTGCATCCTGTAAGTCAGTAGCTGAAAAGTCATGGGAGGATATTGGATGGTCTCATGGGTTGGGGGCGGGGAGAGAAAGTCAGGGTGCACGTGGCCTCGAGAAGGGGAGGGGTTAGGTTGACAAAGGGTAGGGAGACATCAATATTAAAGTGTTCAGGAGGGGGCGGAGGAGAGGAATGTCAATGTGGACAGTGATGGGATCAAGGGTAACAGGCGGAGGCTGCGTAGTGATAGAAGAAAGGGAAATTAAGAGGCATTAAGGATGGAGGAGGATGGTAGGGTCTTGGTGGTAGATAGGATGAGGTTGGAAATTGCTCTCCTACATGAAAGTTAGCAACACCATTTTTGAGTTTACCTTGGAATGGCAGTTTGAAAATCAAGCTAGAAAGAAAATCGATCAAGAAGAGGTTTCAGGGCATGTGGAAGGATTTCTGCATCGCAAATCTTGGCTGGTTTAAGGGGCAACCATTAACTGTCTTGCTGAAACCATGGAGAGCATGGCTCAGCTGAGTGCTCGACTCGAGCGTATCATGCACAATGAATTAGCTTGGCTCAGATTAATGATGCACATTAAGAATCCATTAAGTGTTGCGATTCCAGCTGATGTTGCTACCAGACAAAGAAGAACAGTAGAATCTTGGAGTGCTTGTCCGTAGATCCCAAAGGTGGCAGGACTGGTTAATAGGGTAGTTAAGAAGGCATATGGGACACTTGCCTTTATCAGGATGGCATAGTTTGTAAGAGAAGAGATGTTGGGCGAGCAGATTTAGCCGAAACACAATGCAATCAAACATCACTCAGGTTACTTATGGGGCCTCAGCGGGGGCGCGCAGCCAAGGTTGCACTAAGTCCCTTTCCTGCACTGAGGAGACCCGCTCATCAAAACACCTCAGTGTAGCAGTGCTCAATCTCCCGACGTGACCCCCATACCCCACCCAAGCCCAAGCTCACTGTAAGGGGGTCCATGTCCGCCCTCACCCTCCCACACCCGCACAAGGCACCCCCTTGCCTGATCACTGCAGTGCACAAAATGCCAGCTTGGCACCACCAGCCTGGAACCCTCACAGTGTCCCTGCCAGCTGGCAGTGCTACCTGGGCACCTTGCAGCACCAGGCTGGCACTGAGGTGGCATCAGCAGTGCCAGGTACCACCCTATCTAGAGGGCATGCACCTGAGGGGCACCAAATCCCTGAGAGACCCCCAGGAGTGCCATCTGGCCCCTTTTGTGGAGAACTGCATATTAAAGTGAGGCTAGCTGTCTCACTCTAATATGCAGATTTTCCAAAAAGTTATCCCGCCCACAATGGGCAGTCTTCACATTGCGATATCTCGCAAGATCGTGTTAGATCACACAAGGCGTGGCTAGCCAGGTAGATCCAGGAGCGGAGCCTCCCGTCATTTACCGGCCACGTTGCACCCGGCGTGCTGCATTTCGGGCACAGCGTAGCTGGTAGATTGTGCCCGTTACGTTGAAACTGAGCAAAACATCTGGGTAGGCCGCAACTGGAATACTGTGTGCAGTTCTGGTCACCTCACTACAGGAATGATGTGATTGCACTAGAGAGGGTGCAGTGGAGATGAAAAAAAAAAATTAAATGCAAATCGCATATTATCACAAGTCTTCAAATTAAATTACTGTGAAAAGCCCCTAGTCGCCACATTCCAGCACCTGTTCGGGGAAGCTGGTACAGGAATTGAACCGTGCTGCTGGCCTGCCTTGGTCTGCTTTAAAAGCCAGCGATTTAGCCCTGTGCTAAAGATTCACCAGGATGTTGCCTGGGATGCAGTAGTTGAGCTGTGAAGAGAGGCTAGGTAGACTCAGGTTGTTTGCTTTAGAGCAGAGAAGGAGGATCTGATTGAGGTGTATAAGATTACGAGGGGTATGGACAGGGTGGATAGGAAGCAGCTGTACCCCTTTGAAGAGCCACTAACGAGGGTGCATAATTTTAAGGTGAGGGGCAGGTGTTTTAGAGGGGATATAAGGAATTGTTTTTCACCGAGGAGGTGATGCGAGTCTGGAATGCAGGTCTATAAGTCAGGTCCCAGGATGGAACTCGGCTGGATACATCCTTGGCAGGATTCTCCGTTCCAGAGACTAAGTTTTGATGCCGGGGCAGGATTCGTGGACTTCTACGACAGCAAAACTGGTGCCGCACCTGGACCCATTCAACAACCATTAAGGGGACCACGTGGTACATGACCGATTCCAATGAAAAATGGAGTCTGATTTGCGGGGTCCGTGATTGACAATCAGGAGGCTGACAAGCTGCAGCCACATACACACACTTCACTCCCGACACACATTTATCCCAGCCGACAAGATGGCACTGATTGTGCTGGAGCGCGCCCATCCTGTTGATGGATCAGCTGGGCCAGAGGCAGGGCCGGCTCAAGGTACCGGCAACTCGGGCAGTCGCCCGGGGCGCCATGTGCTAGGGAGCGCCATCAACGAGTGCGTGACCGGCGTCAGAGACCTGCCGACAGAGAGACCGGCCCGCCGATCGGTGAGTCCCGATCATATACCAGGTCACTCCGGCCCCCCCCCGACCCGACCCGACCCCACCCCCTGCCCCCGACCCGACCCCCCCCGCCCCCGACCCGACCCCCCCCCCAACCCCCCCCCGAACCTCCCCCCCCGAACCCCCCCCCCTGAACCCGACCCGCCCCCGACCCGACCCCCCCCCCCCCCCCCCCCCCCCCCACCGAAGGACGCCGAAGTTCAGCTTGCCCGGGGCGCCAGCAACCCTAGGGCCGGCGCTGGCCAGAGGGCATTCAGGGGTGGTTTGCTGAGGGAGATACCCATACGACTGGTAGATCTAATTTCACAATGGGCAGTCGGCAGCATGTGCAGCTGCATGGCTGCCTTGCAGGCTGCGACAATGGTGTTCCGTGCCCGTCCACCTCGACCCCACAGTTCAACTCCTGGCCAACCCCCCGCTACTCCCCCAGCCCTTACAGAATACCCCTGGCCAATGGCACAACTGTCAGCACACTATAGCGATGTTGGACACTTTCTGTATCCCCTCTCTCCTCCTCAGCAGCCACGGAGCCTGTTTCTTGATTTTTTAAAGCATAAGTGAACCTCGCTGTCGGGAATTCCCCCCCAATGGAGGTGGAGCATTGCGGAGGCCCCGGACAATACCAGGTCAGGCCCGCTAATGATATGCAAATGGCGTTTACTGTTCGTGCAGAGTGGAACGCATAATCGCCGCTGTCGAGGCATCAGAGAATTGCGATTTGGCGTGAACTCTGCGTCCGCCACGATTTTGCCGTCAAAACAGATTCTCCGCCCAATTGCCTTTCCCGATTTCCCCGTCGGCCAATGGAGAATCACGCCCCCTAGCTTTTATTTTTGTTTATATGTGGAAAGCGGCCATTGAACAGAGCCTCAGGAATCAGCTGATGAACTTTTAGCAAACGAATAAAACATTTATTAAACAATAAAAGATGAACAATTTTACAATACTCCTTCAATGCGACTATACCTTTACAGTCATATATAGATTTGTAAGAATAACACAAGTTGCAAAATTCATCTTCTTGTCTCATGTTCACAGTAAGTACACAGTCATGTAAACCAATAGGCCACCTGCGGTCACATATACCCCATTCTGAAACCGAGTGGCAGATACCATCCAAAGCAACTTCTATGGATTTCTGATCAATTCCCCCCGCCCCCCCAGAGGTTTGTCACACTATCAGACCCCACCCCACTAGTGTGACACTGTGAGACATGCATGCAGCATTTTATTTTACTAAGTGATGGAAAATATAGAGAGGAAAACTGGCTAGCTGCACACCGGTTTTGTGTCTGGCCCAGCACTTAGAAACAAAAATGGAAAATTTCACCGATGTATAAATTGCTTCAGCCATGAAAATGGGGCTCACACCTGAACCCTGGCTTGGATCCTCTCTGTGCTTAAATGTTCCCTCATAAAATGGGTTGCAGGAAAATAACTTATTTATGGAAGGGTCAACAGTACAGGTCAATAACTATGCTCTGCTGAATAGCTGACTGTCTTGGTTCACATGAAAAATGGACATTTATGGAAAGTACCACTCTCGGAACAGCGACAGGCCCAGCCTCTCGCTCCTCTGCAGGGTGCTGGTCATGGCCACATGTAGGAGCACGTTCATGTCGCTGTTGCTTCTCAATCGCTATGAGTAGAATAGTCCACTCAGCTGGCTCCATGATTCTCCAAAATCACACACTGAAAAGAAGAGAACACCAAAGTGAGTGCTGAGGATTCCTGACAGAATCCTGACCCTCAGCTCTCCACACCTCTGGGACATCCACCCATGTGCTTTCCCCTTAGTTAATGACTCTCCAATAAGCCTCACACCCTTTCCTCTCACAATATAGCCGCTTCCCCACAGTTGTTCCTTTCAACTCTCAACACTTGGGGAGACAGTGAGTTAGTGATAATGTTACTGGCTAGTAATCCTGAGACTTGGACTAATGCTTTAGGGACATGGGTTCAAATCTCACCATGGCAGCTTGTGGAACTTAAGGGGCAGCACAATGGCACAATGGTTAACACTGCTGCGTCACAGCGCCAGGGTCGATTCGACCTTGGGTAACTGTCTGTGTGGAGTTTGTACATTTTCCCTGTGTCTGTGTGGGTTTCCTCCTTGTGCTTCGGTTTCCTCCCACAGTCCAAAGATGTGCAGGTTAGGTGGATAGGCCATGCTAAATTGCCCCTGAGGTTGGAGTTGCAGGAGTCGGGTGGGGGATTGGGCCTAGGAAGGGTGGTCTTTCGAAGGGTCGGTGCAGATTCGATGGGCTGAACGGCATCCTTCTGCACTGTAGGGATTCTCTACCTGATGTACTTGGAAATATGTCCAGGTACAATTCAGTGTTTTCAGCAGAACAGGAGGTAAGATGGAAGAAAAAAGGTGACATGCTTCAAAATAGGTTGAATTCTATTTGTAAAAAAAATAGTATTTGTTCAATAAAACCTGATATATTAAGTGACTTTAATAAAGGAATATTAATAGACTATTCACAATAGGTGTAAAGAACATAACAGAAAGCTGTATCGTCTACCATTATTCTCTGTAATTGTTATCAAGTCAGTGATCTATAATGCAATTATAGCTCCATTAGCTAATGTTATACTGAGATGCTGAATGTGTACATCAGACCTTGACTTTTATTGTTATTGTAAATCCATGCATCATTACTGTGACACAAAATCTACGGAATGATCAAAATAATTAGAAAACCTATTAAGCAAGTTGAAGGTCATCACAAAGCATATCACAAATGATGCTGTAAATACTAAAACACATGTTAGAACACAACCTGTAAATAAAATGGAAAGTGGTAACACCCAAATCAAACATGTTGGAAAATTTATTTCCAAATTATTTTAAATTTATGTCACGGATTATGTTAAAATTTGGCATATTGTTAGACAATTGAAAATTTTCTAATTCTTGCAGTATTAGATTAATTATCCATTAGCAGTATCTTCTTCCTGGGTTTCTTTGCACATCTGGACATGCATGAGGCAGGTGAAGTACATGTTTGCATCTGTTTCAGAAGCTAGCTTTTCCTGGAACAGGAGGCTATGCTATCAGATAGGTTGAGGGGTACCATCCACTTCAATCATGACTGACCGGGAGACTCTCCCTTTCCTACCACCTGCAAAAGGCATATTGGAAGAATTTACAGGTTGATTATCAACTTGTTTGGCCACATTATGAATGAATCTCCGTGGCCATCAAGCCCTGGAGTGAGACCTGAACCTGTAATTTCTGGCTTCGAGATAGGGACACTACCCACTACGTAACAAGACATCCTATTAGTAATATCACTAAGTAGAGACTAATATAGATCTACGACAAATATAAAGATAATATGATGTGCTGTAAATTACTTGGTGTTTTGCTATAAATTTAGAAGAACAACGTGCAAATTCTGTCATGGCTTCAAAATGTTATGCCCCAGACTTCCACAAGATTTTAGGAGTTGATGACCATGTATAACTGCAATTGCTGGATGTAATTTATTTGCAAAAACGTAATCTGTATTTTAGAGAACTCAATGATTTTTGTACCTGTGGTTCTTTTCAATAGAAATCTCTGTGCTGATTTTTTAAACTTTCATAGAGGTGGAGTCCTGAACTGGAGAGAAAAGGGTGCTCATTACTGCTTCATGGGTACCTTTTCCAGACTACTACTCAGCATTACTTTGGAATTAAAAGGGATTTTCACAAATGATTATTCTATTCACATGACCTCTCTCCCCATAATGAGTTCAGAAGGTCTTTGTGAAACTGATTTTTGAACAGACAGTGTTTTTTCTTTCTGAGGCTGAGGTGATTAGATTCTGTGACATCCCAGCCATTAACTCCTGAATATCCATTGTCCAGCTTAATGCGTCAGGATGAACACCTTTCTGTGTACTTATAGTCCTAGTAGGCTTTCTGACTCTTTTCACCATGTAGCCTTATAGAAATGCAAATGTGAGGTCCAGTGCAGTTTTAGTAAATCTTTTGAAGTAGTTTTTGACATCAGCAGGTGTGAAGTTCCATAGAAGGATGCTGTGGTATGTTTGAATTGTAATTCACATGAGAACTTTCCAGAAACTGGTTAACTTGCAACACCAGTCGTCAGGTGACTTTTGGAAGCCATCTTAAGTCTTCTTGCTTTTAAGACATCATTTTTAAACAGTTCAATAAATGTTTGATCAGTTGGTGATATTACAGATTGATATCACGCATGTACAAATCACATCATCATGAAAATATCAAGAAACAGCTGAGTGCACTGGATATATCAAAGTTTATGGGCCCTGACAACACACGGTTATAGTCCTGAAGATTTATTCTCCCAAACTAGATTGGATTGGATTGGATTTGTTTATTGTCACGTGTACCGAGGTACAGTGAAAAGTATTTTTCTGCAAGCAGCCCAACAGATCATTCAGTACATGGAAGAAAAGGGAATTAAACAATTCAAGAAAATACATGAGAATACATATAGGGCAACGCAAGATATACAATGTAACTACATAAGCATTGGCATCGGTTGAAGCATACAGGATGTAGTGTTAATGAGGTCAGTCAATAAGAGGGTCATTTAGGAGTCTGGTGACAGTGGGGAAGAAGCTGTTTTTGAGTCTGTTCGTGCGTGTTCTCAGACTTCTGAATCTCCTGCCCGATGGAAGAAGTTGGAAAAGTGAGTAAGCCGGGTGGGAGGGATCCTTGATTATGCTGCCCGCTTTCCCCCAGCAGCGGGAGGTGTAGATGGAATCAATGGATGGGAGGCAGGTTCGTGTGATGGACTGGGCGGTATTCACAACTCTCTGAAGTTCCTTGCGGTCCTGGGCCGAGCAGTTGCCATACCAGGCTGTGATGCAGCCCGATAGGATGCTTTCTATAGTGCATCTGTAAAAGTTGGTAAGGGTTAATGTGGACATGCCGAATTTCCTTAGTTTCCTGAGGAAGTATAGGCGCTGTTGTGCTTTCTTGGTGATAGCGTCGACATGAGTGGACCAGGATAGATTTTTGGTGATGTGCACCCCTAGGAATTTGAAACTGCTCACCATCTCCACCTCGGCTCCGTTGATGCTGACAGGGGTGTGTACAGTACTTTGCTTCCTGAAGTCGATGACCAGCTCTTTAGTTTTGCTGGCATTGAGGGAGAGATTGTTGTCATTACACCACTCCACTAGGTTCTCTATCTCCCTCCTGTATTCGGACTCGTCGTTATTCGAGATCCGGCCCACTATGGTCGTATCGTCAGCAAACTTGTAGATGGAGTTGGAACCAAGTTTTGCCACGCAGTCGTGTGTGTACAGGGAGTAGAGTAGGGGGCTAAGTACGCAGCCTTGCGGTGCACCGGTGTTGAGGACTATTGTGGAGGAGGTGTTGGTGTTCATTCTTACTGACTGTGGTCTGTTGGTCAGAAAGTCAAGGATCCAGTTGCAGAGTGGAGAGCCAAGTCCTAGGTTTTGGAGCTTTGATATGAGCTTGGCTGGGATTATGGTGTTGAAGGCGGAGCTGTAGTCAATAAATAGGAGTCTGATGTAGGAGTCCTTGATTTCGAGATGCTCTAGGGATGAGTGTAGGGCCAGGGAAATGGCGTCTGATGTGGACCGGTTGCGACGGTATGCGAATTGAAGGGAAAGATGCCTTTCCAGCTAAGCTTTTCTGCTACTGCTACAACACTGGCTTCTAACTGATAATGTAGGAAATTACCCAGCAATGTCCTGCCACAAAAATGAGAACAAATAAAATCTGTTCAATTACTGCCCCATCTGTCTACTCTCAATCAACAGCAAAGTAATCAAAGATGTCTTTGACAACACTGACAAGCGGCACTTACGCAATAAAAACCTGCTCATTGATGCTCTGTCAGGGTTCCGGCAGGGCCACCCAGCTCCTGACCTCATTACAGCCTTGGTTCAAACATGGATAAAAGAGCAGAGCTCCAGAAGTGAGGTGGAAGTGACTGCTCTTGACAGCAAGGCAGTATTTAACTGAGTGTTGCATTAAGGAACCCTTGCAAAATTCAATGGGAGTCAGAAGGAAAAATCTCCACTGGTTGAAGCCTAGCACAAAAAAGCTGGTTGTGATTGGTGAAAGCCAAATCTGAACCCCAGGCCATCAGTTCAGGAGTTCCTCAGAGGACCATATCCGAGGACCAACCATCTTCAGCTGCTTTATCCAGAAGTGAGAATGTTGCTGATAATTTCACAAATGTTCAATTCCATTCACAACTCCTGAGATGATGAAGAAATCCATGCCTATATGCAACAAGACAGGGACAATATTCAGACTTCGGTTGATAAATGACAAGTAACATTCACACCAAACATCAAGGTAATAACCAGAGAAGCATAAAACAAAGAAAATAGGCTCAGGAGGAGGCCATTCAGCCCTGCAAGCCTGCTCCACCATTCATTACGATCATGACGGATCATCCAACTCAGTAGCCTGACCTGTCTTTCCCCCATTATCTTTGATACCCTTCACCCCAAGTGCTATATCTAACTGCTTCTTGACCACCTCCAACAAGGTAAATTCTACCCATCTCCCCATGATATTCAATGGAATTACCATCACTGAATTGCCCACTATTAACAGTGTGGGAGTTACCATTGACCAGGATCTTAACTGAGCCAGCCATTTAAATACTGAGCAGGTCAGAGATGGTTACGTTCAGATGAAGGGTCATTCACCTAAAACATTACCTGTATTCCTCGTCACAGATGCTGCCCTGCCTGCTGAGTTGTTTACATCAGTTTCTGTTTTTATTATGGATTTGTAGCACCTGCAGTTTATTGCTTTTGCTCATTTAGAAAATTATGTTAGAAGGCATAGATGGAAAAGATTTAAAATATAAACTGTGCAGAAATAGCATAGTAGGGACTTTCATGTATTTCCTTTCTCTGATCAAATACTAGAGTGGGTCTTCTCAAGGCGGGTAACATCTGAATGCTTATTATACTCCAGGCAGAATCTGTGGGGGATTTGGTGGGCGAGGTGGTTTTTGAAGGGACAGTCCAAAGACACATGGAGGCACAAGTTCACTTCAGGTGAATTAGCATTTTTCCGACTGTATTGATTATCCCTTTAAGGGCAACACAGCAGAGTAAGGGTCACGTGGACTGTGCGACCAATCAGGACTCAGACTGTGGAATCACCCCATGGTGAGAGAGCCTCCTAGGCAAAAAGACATTTTGGGAGTTACTACAGCTATGAGGCTGTTGTACAATTCTTTTTTTAAATTTATTTTTTTAAATTTAATTTAATTTAATTTATTTTTAAAATTTTTTTTAATGTACCCAATTAATTTTTTTCCAATTAAGGGACAATTTAGCATGTTCAATCTACCTAGCCTGCACATCTTTGGGTTGTGGGGGTGAAACCCACGCAAACACGGGGAGAATGTGTAAACTCCACACGGACAGTGACCCAGAGCCAGTATCGAACCTGGGACCTCGGCGCCATGAGGCAGCAGGGCTAACACACTGTGCCACCGTGCTGCCCTGTTGTACAATTCTTATTAATAAATACCTTTTGGGGGACTTCCGCTGGTGACATGTAGGTAGAGTTCACATATTGGGAGGCTCCTGGTAGAGTCTTTGTTTTTTGGGTCTTTATGCCCGGTCTCAGGGGTACTTTTTGGATGAGTTGGTGTGGGAAGTCCTAAGGAGTTGGTGGAATGTCGAAGTTCCAGAAGAAAGGTCAGGGAAGGAAGGGGTGAGCAAACGTATTCCGGCGAGTGCTGCTGTGAGTCCAAGAGGAGGATAGATGGCGAGGGCTGGTCATCAGGTGAGGCCATTCCCATCACAGATGAGACTCTGACCTGGGTGATGTTTGAAGGGCGGGGGGGGGGGTTTGAAAGGCTGTTCGCCAAACACTTAGAGGTGCTTCGGAGGGAGATGATGGCTTTGCTTAAAGAGTGGGTGGAGGGGGCACTTGCCCCGATAAAGCTGGCATTAACGAAGACGTTGGTCAATGTGCGGGAGCAAGGGGAGAAGATGAAGGAAGTGGAGGAGACATTGTTGCAACATAGCGACCAGTTCACCTCGATGGGTGAGGAGCTGCGGGAAGTGGAGGACCTGGAGAACATGTCAAGGAGACAAAATTTGAGGGCCGTGGGTCTGCCCGAGGAGGTGGAGCGCTGAAAGCCGACCGAGTATTTTGTGAACATGTTCGGCAAGTTAATGGGGAGGGGGAAGAGCCCACCCTCTATGAGCTAGACAGGGCGTATCGGTTGCTCCGGCCACCAAGAGCGGTCATAATCTGCTTCCACAGCTACCATGTGAAGGAGACAGTTTTGAGCTGGGCAAAGCAGAAGCGGGACATGAAATGAGAAGGTGTTGGTATACGTATATAGCAAGATCTTTCAGCTGAGTTGACAAGAAGGCCCTGAACGGGTGGTGGCGGCACTGTATAGCAGTGGGGTCAGGTTTAGAATGGTCTACCCGACGAAGCGGAGAGTGACTCGCAATGCGAAGAACTTTATTTTGAGGTGACAAAGGCATTTGTGGGACTGATGTGAGAGTTGGGACCTGGACTTAGATGTTGTGGATTGGGAATGTTTTTCTTTGAGCTTTTTTCTTTGATTCTTTCTCAATGGGATTTATTTTCATGTGGGGGAGGCGTTGGAGGAGAGTTGTGGTGTGAGGTGCTGCGAAGGGTGAATGCCTCGACTTTGTGTGTGAGGCTGGGCTGATACAGCTCAATGTGATATATACGGCTCAGCTGACAAAGTCACGTATGAGCTGGCTGTTTGAGGGAGTGGAGGATATCTGCGAGCAATGTGGCATGGGTCCTGTGAATCATGTGCATATGTTTTGGTCCTGCCCAAAGCTGGAAAGGTTTGGGAGGGTGGTTTTCAGCACCATTTTGGGGTTTTTGCATGTGGATGTGGAGCCCGGTCCCCTGGAATCCATATTCAGGATGACGGAACAGCCCGAGTTTCAGACAAGTGCGGGGCCAGATGTCTTAGCCTTCACCTCGCTGATCGCTCGCAGGCGGGTTTTGTTGGGGGGGGAGGTCAATTTATTCACTCTGTGCCTCGGCGTGGTGGGGGGACCTGCTGGAGTTCTTAGCCCTGGAGAAAGTGAAATTTGCTCAGTTTATTCACTCTGTGCCTCGGCGTGGTGGGGAGACCTGCTGGTGTTCTCGGCGTGGCGGGGGGGACCTGCTGTGGCTCTCGGTGTGGTGGGGGGGACTTGCTGTGGCTCTCGGAGTGGCGGGGGGGACCTGCTGGAATTCTCGGCGTGGCGGGGGGGACCTGCTGTGGCTCTTGGAGTGGTGGGGGGACCTGCTGGGGTTCTCGGCGTGGCGGGGGGACCTGCTGGGGTTCTCGGCGTGGCGGGGGGACCTGCTGGGGTTCTCGGCGTGGCGGGGGGACCTGCTGGGGTTCTCGGCGTGGCGGGGGGACCTGCTGGGGTTTTTGGCGTGGCGGGGGGACTTGCTGTGGCTCTTTGAGTGGTGTGGGGACCTGCTGTGGCTCTCGGAGTGGCGGGGGACCTGCTGTGGCTCTCGGAGTGGCGGGGGGACCTGCTGTGGCTCTCGGTGTGGTGGGGGGACCTGCTGGGGTTCTCGGAGTGGCGGGGGGACCTGCTGGGGTTCTCGGAGTGGCGGGTGGACCTGCTGTGGCTCTCGGAGTGGCGGGGGGACCTGCTGGGGTTCTTGGAGTGGCGGGGGGACCTGCTGTGGCTCTCGGAGTGGTGGGGGGACCTGCTGGTGTTCTCGGCGTGGCGGGGGGACCTGCTGGGGTTCTCTGCATGGCGGGGGGACTTGCTGGGGTTCTCGGAGTGGTGGGGGACTTGCTGTGGCTCTCAGCGTGGCGGGGGGCCCTGCTGGGATTCTCGGAGTGGCGGGGGACTTGCTGTGGCTCTTGGAGTGGCGGGGTGACCTGCTGGGGTTCTCGGCGTGGCGGGGGGACCTGCTGGGGTTCTCGGCGTGGCGGGGGGACCTGCTGGGGTTCTCGGCGTGGCGGGGGGACCTGCTGGGGTTCTCGGCATGGCGGGGGGATCTGCTGTGGCTCTCGGAGTGGCGGGGGGACCTGCTGGGGTTCTCGGCGTGGTGGGGGGACCTGCTGGGGTTCTCGGCGTGGCGGGGGGACCTACTGGGGTTCTCGGCGTGGCGGGGGGACCTACTGGGGTTCTCGGCGTGGCGGGGGGACTTGCTGTGGCTCTCGGAGTGGCGGGGGGACCTACTGGGATTCTCGACGTGGCGGGGGGACCTGCTGGGGTTCTCGGAGTGGCGGGGGAGATACTGGGATTCTCGGCGTGGTGGGGGGACCTGCTGGGATTCTCGGAGTGGCGGGGGAGATACTGGGATTCTCGGCGTGGTGGGGGGACCTGCTGGGATTCTCGGAGTGGCGGGGGAGATACTGGGATTCTCGGCGTGGTGGGGGGACCTGCTGGGATTCTCGGAGTGGCGGGGGAGATACTGGGATTCTCGGCGTGGTGGGGGGACCTGCTGGGATTCTCGGAGTGGCGGGGGAGATACTGGGATTCTCGGCGTGGTGGGGGGACCTGCTGGGATTCTCGGAGTGGCGGGGGAGATACTGGGATTCTCGGCGTGGTGGGGGGACCTGCTGGGATTCTCGGCGTGGTGGGGGGACCTGCTGGGATTCTCGGAGTGGCGGGGGAGATACTGGGATTCTCGGCGTGGTGGGGGGACCTGCTGGGATTCTCGGCGTGGCGAAGGACCTGCTGGGGTTCTCGGCGTGGCGGGGGGACCTGCTGGGGTTCTCGGCATGGCGGGGGGACCTGCTGGGGTTCTCGGAGTGGCGGGGGAGATACTGGGATTCTCGGCGTGGTGGGGGGACCTGCTGGGATTCTCGGCGTGGCGAAGGACCTGCTGGGGTTCTTAGCCCTGGAGAAAGTGAAATTTGGTCTCAGGGGAGTGATGGTTTCTACAAAAGTTGGGGTTTGTTCATTCTGCATTTTGGAGAGTTGGTTACCGTTGACTGCTGAGGGAGGTGTAGGGAGGAGGGAGGGGTTTAATGTGTTGGGTGGGTATATTATTGTTATAAAATGTAAAAAGTTGAAAATTTGGAATATAAATGCGTAAAAAAATTAATAAATATCATTTGTGTTCACGAATGTAGTCTGTGAAAGTGCATCTTTACACCTGGCAATGAGGATAAATTATCCTAGCTCTACCTCTGGCCTGAAACCTGTGAGTATCCTGTTTTAATTGAAGTATGAAAAATAAATACTCACCAGAATGTCTTTCTTTGGGCGAATAGACTCATTTGACTCCTCCATGGAGGACAGGACACAATACGTTGAGCACCGTGGGTATTATTTCCAAACAAACAAAGTAGCTGAGGAGGCGGAACACAAAGCAACTATCCAATTTGTTTGTGGAACTCAGACCTATAACTTTATTCGCAGTCTTACAACCCAAAGCATGCCTGACTCCAAATCGTTCAGTGAGTTTGTGGATTTAGTGAAGACTCAATTGCAACCTCAAGCATCAGTCATACCCCAGAGATTCAAATTTGATTTGAGGGTGGGAGTCCCAGGCAGATCAATCGTGACTTATATTGCCAAACTGAAGCAATTATTGGAGTGTTGTGATTTTGGAGCTACCCCAAATGACGTATTGTAGGATAGGTTAGTCTGTGGCATGAACAACAAGGCTATTCAATGCAAATTGATTGCAGAGTTCAACATAATTTTTAAATGAACGTGGAATCTGAGGCTAACCACATGACTGAATTATGTTACTTTAAGGAGGCTGAATGTTTTTATTGTTATAAAAGAGAACATTTGATAAAGCAGTGCAAAGCTAAGTCAAGATCGCTGAGTAATCGATGAACCAAGGTGTTACAAGTATACAATGTGGAAGAGCCTAGCACCCATGATTCTCGTATTCACTCTGTGCTTAATCTAAAAACAGGCAAGACATACCCAAGGCAAGGAATGAGACAGAGAATCTGGTGAACTGGCACGACGATGATAATCTCTCCTTCAATGTCAACAAAACAAAGGAGTGTAGAGGAGAACATGCCCCTGTCTACATCAATGGGAACGAAGTAGAAAGGGTCGAGAGCTTCAAGTTTTTAGGTGTACAGATCACCAACAACCTGTCCTGGTCCCCCCATGCCGACACTATAGTTAAGAAAGCCCACTAAACGACTCTACTTTCTCAGGGGACTAACAAAATTTTGCATGTCACCTACGACTCTCAACAGCTTCTACAGATGCACCATAGAAAACATTCTTTCTGGTTGTATTACAGCTTGGTATGGAGCCTGCTCTGCCCAAGACCGCAGGAAATTGAAAAAGGTCGTGAATGTAGCCCAATCCATCATGCAACCAGCCTCCCACCCATTGACTGTCTACAATTCCCGCTGCCTTGGAAAGGCAGCCAGGATAATTAAAGACCCCACGCACCCCGGACATACTCTCTTCTGCCTTCTTCTGTCAGGAAAAGATACCAAAGTTTGAGGTCACGTACCAACTGACTCAAGAACAGCTTCTTCCCTATTGCCATCAGACTTCTGAATGGACCTACCTCGTATTAAGTTGATCTTTTCTGTACACTTTGCTATAACTGTAACATTACATTCTGTAGTCTCTCCTTCCTTCCCTATGTACGGTATGCATTGTCTGTATAGCATGCAAGAAACAATACTTTTCACTGTATATTAATACATGTAACAATAATAAATCAAATCAAATACCCCACCCCCCTTCTGTAATTCTCCGGGTAAATGGGAAGCCTCTTAAGGTGGAAGCAGAAACCGAGGTATTATGATGGGCGAGCAGACATTTCAGTACCTAGGAAAGCGGGTCCAACCACTGAACTTAAAAAGCACTTCGGCCAAGTTGAAGACTTTTTTTGGGAGAAGCAATAACAATAAAAGGCACCACAATGGTACCTGTAAGCTATGGGCAGCAGCTTACCCAACCATTGATGATAATAATGGGGTTGAAGGACCAAGCCTTCTTGGCCACGATTGGCTTAAAGAAATCAAGTTGAATTGGACTGAGATTCTTCAAGAACGGGAAGGAGGACTGCCCGAACAATAAGAAAATGTGAGAGCATCTTCAGTGATGAATTAGGAAAAATCAAAGGCCTGCAAGCTAAGATTTATGTGGACTTAGAGGCAACTCCCCGATTCTTTAAGGCAAGACTAGTATCATATGCCTTACAAGACAAAGTGGATACTGAGTTAAACAGGTTGGGAGAACTAGGCATTATCCAGTCAGTTCAGTTCTCAGAATTGGTAGCACCTACAGTCCTGTATTGAAATCGGCCAAGACCATCTGCATTTGCTATGATTATAAGCTAACAGCTAATCAGGCCGCCAGGCTGGGTAAATTTCTTAACCCAAGAATTGAAGACCTATATGCAAAGCTGGTAGGAGGTCAATCTTACACAAAGCTCGATATGAGTCACGTCTATCAGCAACTTAAATTAGATTATGCTTCCCGAGGGTATGTCATGATAAACACACACAAAGGCCTCTTCCAGTGTGCATGCCTGCCTTTTAGCGTGTCTTCAACGTGTGCAATATTACAAAGTTCTATGGAAAGTCTACTATAGGGGCTACCGCGGATTGTAATATACTTGATGATGTCCACCCACCCTATTATAAGAAGGATATTGTTAAACTGGAAAGAGTGCAGAATAGATTTACGAGGATGCTATCAGGACTTGATGGTCTGAGCTGTAAGGAGAGGCTGGATAGGCTGGGACTTTTTTCCTTGGAGCGTAGGAGGCTTAGGGATGAACTTATAGAGGTCTATAAAATAATGAGGGGCATAGATAAGGTAGATAGTCAACATCTTTTCCCAAAGTAGAAGAGTCTAGAACTCGAGGGCATAGGTTTACGGTGAGAGGAGAGAGATAGAAAAGAGACCAGAGGGGAAATTTCTTCACACAAAGGGTGGTGAGCATCTGGAACAAGCTGCCAGAGGCAATGGTAGAGGCGGGTACAATTTTTTCCTTTAAAAAACAGTTAGACAGTTACATGGGCAGGGTGGGTATAGAGGGATGCGGGCAAGTGGGACTAGCTTAGTGATAGAAACTGGGCGGCATGGACAAGCGGAGCCAAAGGGCCTGCTTCCGTGCTATAAACATCTATGACTCTATGTCCTTATTACTGGATCGACAGAGTCTGAGCATCTAGCAAACTTAGAGGAGGTGTTAAAGAGATTTCAGGAAGTTGGAGTTCACCTCAAGAAAGAGAAGTGCACAATTCAAGCCACGGAGGTGACCTTTCTGGGACCCTGTGTAGATGCACAAGGATTCCACCCTGTGGAAGTCAAAGTCACTGCGATAAAGGATGCACCTGCCCTACAAACACAACTGAACTCAAATCATTTTTGTGGATGTTAAACTATTATGGATTTTTTTTTGCCAAACTTACTGACAGTATTAGTCCTCTTGCATATTCTGCTAACGAAGTGCCATTGTTGGTCTTGTAAGGTTCCCCAAGAGGAATCTTTCAATAGAGTAAAGCAATTGCTATTTTCCTCAGTACACTTTGACACATAAATAGAACTGATTTTGACTTGCGACGCCTCTCCATATGGTGCTGGTGTGATGTTGTCCCCTGAGATCGACAACGGCTCTGAAAGGCCGATAGGGTATATGTCAAGTATCCTCTCAGAGGCCGAAAAGGACTCTAATGTATTGTGAAGGAAGGACAATCAATAATCTTTGGCGTCATGAAATTCCACTAGTACTTACGAGGCAGATACTTGACCATTGTTTTGGACCACAAATCGCTCTTGGGTCTCTTCAAAGAGAACAAGGCCATCCTGCCAATTGCTTTGGCAAGAATTCAAGATGGGTGTTAACTCTGTCGGCCTATTTCGCCCTGCGCAGTGCTTCGATCCAGATCCTTCCCTATCTCTATGCCTAATTGTCCCTCCCACTTCTCCCACATCTTGTCCAGTAGTGACTGCATCTCCTCTAGTAGCTGTCCGTACATATCCGCGCAATTACCGTCCCCTAGCTCACCCGCGGTCAGAAATCTGTCCAGGAGGAAATGTCCTGGTAGCTAGGGGTACGTTGCTGTTTCCATTCGGAGGAAGATCCTCATTTTTATGTATCGTGGCTCATTCCATTTTGGGAGCTAGAGTTTATCTGCGAGTTCCCCCAGGTCGCTACTCTGCCGTCTTGTATAAGTCCCCGACTGTCAGTACCCCTTCATCCTGTTTCCACCTTTTAAAAGAGGCATCCAAAATCATGGGGAGAACTTATGGTTCTTGCAGATAGGGGCCATGGTGGACATTGCGGTCAGACGGAAGTGGTGTCTCAGTTCCATGTTCTCAGTGTGGCCAATACCACTGGGTGTCTTGAGTATCTGGCTTAGGGAATGGTAGTGTGGCTGTGCCCAGTGCTCGGAGGGATGTCCCTGGCAGGAATTCTTCATTTTAACTCATTCTGCTCCCAGCTCCTTGACTCATCTCCGTTCTCTTTCTGCGATAGCTACCCAATAGTAGAATATGTTCAGGATGGCCAGGTGCTCCACGTTCCTCCTTTGCAGTACATTCTTACTGATCCTTGGGTTCTCCCCACTCACCCAAAAACACACAAACACCATGATTAGTTTGTCTATCTTAGTGAAGAAGGCGTTGGTGATGAAGATCAGGAGGGATTTGAGCAGAAGAAGATCCAAGAGAGTATGTTTATTTTGATCATCTGCACTCTCCCTGTCAGGAAGAGCAGGAGTGAGTACCACCTCTGCAGATCTCTCTTTACCTCCTCCACTAGCCTCACCATGTTCCACTCATGGATCCGTGTCCAGTCGTGGGCTATTTGGATCCCCAGGTATCGGAATTTGGTTTGGACCAGTTGAACTGCACATTCCCCAGCTCTGATCCTCTGCTCCCTGCAGGTTCATGGGTAAGATTCTGCTCTTTTTCAGGTTAAGTTTGTAACCTGAGAAGGCTCCAAACTCCCTTAGGAGTTACATTATTCCTTCCATGCTGGCTAGGAGGCTCGAGAAGTAGAGGAGCAGGTCATCCACATAGAGTAAGACTCTGTGCTCCCTATCTCCTCTCTTGATGCTTCACAACCCCTTTGCTGATCTGAGAGTGATGGCCAGTGGCTCAATTGCCAGGGCGAATAGCAGCAGGAATAACAAGCATCCCTGCATCGTGCCTCTATGCAGCAGCCGGAAGTATTCAAAATAGTGGTGTTTGTCCTTACGCTTGCCATGGGAGCACTGTACAGTAGTTTAACCCACGACGTGAACCATGGCCCAAATCTAAACCATTCGAGTAATTCCACGAGGTACCCCTATTCGACTCTGTCAAAGGCCTTCTCTGCGAGCTGGAAGACAAATGTGAATGGTGCCAGGGAGGCCCAGCCAACCACGCCCACATGTACTGGCCTTCGCCCAGACTTGCTGGGTACTGGACAGCCTTCTTCGAGGCCATATCCAAGATTGTGGGGGTGAGGGTGGAGCCGTGCCCGCTAGTGACGGTCTTCGGGGTAATGGAACAGCCAGACCTCTTTATGGGGAGAGGGGCAGACACCCTAGCCATTGCTTCCCTTATCACCCGCCACAGACTCCAGCTCGGCTGGAGATCTGCAGCGCCACCCAAGGCCGCAGACTGGCTGTCTGAAATTGGAAAAAATGGGGATCAAAGGAAGGCTTCCACAGCACATGAAGGCTATTCACCAGCCTGTTCCAAGACCTGTTCATGGCCAGCAACCAATAAGTAAGGGGGGGGAGGGGAGAAGGAGGGACGACCGAGTCGGACAATGGAGGGAGAGATGAAAGGGAGATGAAAGGGGTAAGTGGGGGGGGGGGGGGGGGGGGGGGGGGTGAGAGGATAGGGGGGGGCAGGAACGGGGGCGGAGGGGGGGGGGGGGGCAAAGGCACCAAGGCAAAGGCAGGGTAAGCAGGGCAGGAGAGCCAGAAGAGACAAAGGGCCAGGGCACACATGGGGGTGGCCATAGCGACCACAGCAGCAAAGCTGAACACGCACAGCCAATGCCAATGTTTTAGTAATGCGGGCAGCAGGGACATAAACAAGACAGTGTAGGGCAGCACGGGTGGCGCAGTGGGTTAGCCCTGTTGCCTCACGGTGCTGAGGTCCCAGGTTTGATCCCGGCACTGGATCACTGTCCGTGTGGAGTTTGCACATTCTCCCCGTGTTTGCGTGGGTTGCGCCCCCACAACCCAAAGATGTGCAGGGTAGGTGGATTGGCCACACTAAATTGCCCCTTAATTGGGAAAAATAAATAAATAACACAGAGCCGTGGTGACCACTGATTTCCGGGGGCTTAAAAACAGGCGACCCCATACCTGTACATAGATTCCTTTTCCTGAATGTAAAAATATTTGTTTCTCCTTCATTATTTCCTTTTGTATACCCATTTTGTAAATTCCCATTTTTTCTTTTTTTTCCATCTTCCTTTTCTTTTTTATTGTTGTCTTATCCATAGCAAATGTTACTGCAAATAATTGTAAAACCAATAAAATATATTTAAAAAAAATAAGAAACACTGTCCATCTATGCATATACTTTCAAGAAACAACTTGGAACATACATAATGAATGCGGATGCTCTCAGCCGCCTATCCTTGCAAGAAACTATCACATGTATCCCAGTGCCACAAGAAATCAATGTGCCAGTAAATTTTTTAGACACATTGCCAGTCTCAGCGAAGCAGATCAGGAATTGGACTAATCGAGATCCACTTCTGTCCAAAGTGATATACAAAATACTTAGAGGATGCGTAAATGGAGCCAGTTTCCGAGGAAATGAAACCATTTTTTACCGTAAGAATGAATTGAGTTCTTAGGATAGTATTATACTCAGAGGAGCAAGAGTCGCCTTTCCTGTACCAGGCAGAGAGTTGCTCCTAACTGAATTACAGAGACATCATCCCGGCATCTCTAAGATGAAGATGCATGTCAGGAGTTATGTGTGGTGGCCTGGTATTGATGCAGATATTGAAAAGGAGGATACGGGGGAGGGGGAGGATGAGCAGGACATGGGGCCTGAGCAGGCACAGGAGACCGTATAACATACGCCCCAGGGCCAATGCACATGGGATGCTCTGATCGCTTCCAGGTTCCCTGATGGGGGAGGGGCGATTGACCATAGGCACGGACACCGCATCCTACCCTTCACACCATCCCCTAACCGCCTGCAACCCCCTCTGTGATGCATACCTGCTGCACAATGGGGTGCGGGCCCTGTGCTGGCAGTAACAACCAGTCTGGTCCATGGCATGGAGGATGATGACAACCCGCTCTGGGATGGGTTCTGGTGGTCCGCATCATTTGAAAACGTCTGACTCTTCCCACGGTAGCACTTTCCACCATCCACCTGGGAGATCCCTGCATGTGAGCTGGCCATTCTTTCAAATAGTCCCATCGAATCCCTGGGGTGATGGTGGTAGGGACGGTGGGTGGGATGGTGGGGATGGTTTGATGGGGGTGGGACACCAGAGCGGTGAGTGCTGGCTGAGCCAAGCCGACCCCTAACATATGCCCATTCTCCCGCCAACCTGTGCACCTCCCCAACCACACCCCCCACCCCTGCGGCCAGCCCAGACCAGTCCACCCCTCACACCTTTCTGACAGAGCACGAAGACCGGTTGTAACATTGTGCACAGGTGTTTAATGTGAAAACATATACACAGATTTGTGCCCTAGCCCCCATCATCTGCACCCGTGCCAATTTAACTGGTGTCTAATTTTCTGGCCTTATGGGCCATAATGTTATGTCTAGGTGGATCCCACACAGTACATCAGGAGTGGAGGTGGCCTGCTGTGATTCCCACCCTGCGATCTAGGTCCACTTTGACGAGCATCTTCTGGGGCGTCCGGGCCTGGATGCTGCTCGGGTGTCAAACGTGGCATGGTGCCGTCCTGTTCTGCCTGCTGCCCACCAGATGCACCAGGGACAGGAGAGGGATGGGGCGGGGTGTCTGAGATGCTGGGGTATTCCGACACCCTCCGTGCAGGAGTCATGAGCATGGGCCCCATCACCTCCTCTTCCCTTGGGGTGCCCGATGGGATGGCAGTGTGAGCGAAGCTATCCCCTGCGGCTCGCCCAACATCTGCCACTGCCAGTCCTGGAGGTCCGCTGGCGTCTTGACCAGGGTCTGCACGCTCGCGGCCATGGAGCACACGGAATGGACTACCTCCGTCTGGGACTGCGCCATATCACGCTGTGACTGTGCCACCACCTTCTGGGTCTGTATCACATCAGCCAGTGACTGCGCCATCTCCCTCTGGGACTGGCCACCTCCCTCTGTGTCTGTGCCTTGTCGGCCAGCGCCTGGGCAATGCCATTGATGCTCTCAGCTATGGCCACCTGTGACTGGGCTATGCTCAAGAGCTTTGTGCAATATCCAGCTGGCTCTGGCACATGGCAGCCTGTGAGAGGGCATCCCTGTCCTGGGCTTCGGTCACCGCCTGTACAGAGTGCCTTGGACATGCTAAGCCATAACCGAAACCCTTGCCCCCCAAGGCCTCCATCTCGAACACCACCCGTGCTGTTTTGGACTGGATGGCACGCATGGCCGCTACCATCTCCTGCTCCTGCATGCAGTTGGACTACTCCACCTGCAGGTCTTTAATGCTCATTGACAACCCCCCATGCAGTCCCTGGCTCTGTGACTGCATCTCCACGATCGATAGGACTGCCCATTCCAGAAGCCCGAAATCTATCTGGACGGCAGCTAGTCCCTGGAATCGGTCCACACTCTGACCGTCCACCCCTCGGGATGGACCTATCTCCACCTGCTATATGGGAGCATGTGTGTGGTGCGGACCAGATAGTGTCCGTGAGCCTCTTCACAAAAGTGCCCAACAGAGGTGAGTGTCTCTGGGATGGTGGATGGTGTTGGAGACGGCTGTGATGGGAAGTCAGTGTCATCCTCGGACTCGAGCTCCAGGGTTTCCTGGGTCTCGGGTTGATGACTCTCGTCCATGTCGGTATCATCCTCGTCGCTGCTCGGCACCCGGGGCTCTGGCTGTGGCTGGGTGCGGCAGACACCAGAAGGACTATCCCATTACCAGCAGGTCCTGCAAGACATGATTAGACTGCAGGCCAGGGGGTGAGTGGGGGTCATGGGGGTGTGTGGAGCAGGTGAGGGGTGGTGCGGTTTTGGGGGTGGTGTGAGGATGGTGTGGGGTTGAGGGTGGTGTGGAGGTGTTGGAGTGGGTGACACACATGTCATGGGAAACCGCAACTCAGCGGGGTTTCACTTCCTCACCCGAGCTCCAACCCCGGCGACTGCCTTTTCCTCAGGCCCGCTGACCATGCCCACGCCCGCTGCTCTGCCATGGTTAGGGGCCGTAGGTCCTCCGGTCCCCCTCCAGTCTTCTCCCGGTGATCATGGGCAGCCTTCTCCTGGGGGCGGTGGTGGTGGGGGGGAGGGGGGGGGGGGAGAACAGAAAATGCACAGTGTTAGACAGTCCGATGCACGTAGCCCAGGGGATGGGTAGCTGGTGGCTTCAGTGGCCTGGACACCCAGCCATGGCGGCCGGTAGAGGTATCGGCATGTGGTGCAGAGTGGGGGTTTGGCCGCTTTCTGGATGGAGGGAGGTAGGGTTACGGATGTGAGGGGGTTCGTGCCATAGGTACAGTGCTGCCTACTCACCTTGGCCGCCCTGAGGAGGTTCTGCGGTTTATAAAACATAGAACATAGAACATAGAACATAGAACAGTACAGTACAGTACAGGCCCCTCGGCCCACGATGTTGTGCCGACCATTTATCCTAATCTAACCTTCAATTTACTGCTGTCCATGTGCCTGTCCAAGAGTCGCTTTTATGTCCTTAATCACTCAGATTCCACCACCTCTGCTGCCAGTGCATTCCATGCACCCACCATTCTCTGTGTAAAGAACCTGTGGTGAATGTGATTCACACTATATATAGTTGCCAATATCACTCCATGTATATATGTTCGTTATCTACCCATTGTAAGTGCAGTTGCACTATCCGTCCATCAGGGGGAGTCGCTCTGGGAGTACGCAAGAATTTGTACTGGGCTCCTCCCTTGGCTCCGCCCAGGACTCCTCCCCCTGGGACCGATGTATAAAGATCAGTGCCTTAGAGCCAGCCTGCCAGTTCACCTGAAGTTCAACGATGAATAGGCTGGCTCTATTGTAAGTGTATTAAAGCCTCTGTTCAGATCCAACTACACGTGTTCGCTGAATTGATGGTTCCATCAATTTAATACACTTAAGAAGCTGCCGAAGTAAAGCATGGAATCCGCTCTAAAACCAGGACGTCTAGAACTCGATCCGCAGGATGCAGAGGCGAAAGAAACCTTCTGCCACTGGCTGAAATGTTTTAAGGCCCACCTGGCCGAAATCAGCACCGCTGAAACTACGGAGGAACAAAAGCTCAGCCTACTGCATGCGAGGGTAAGCCACAGAATTTCTACACAATTAAATCCAGCTGGTTCCTACACTGCTGCGCTGGCGATTTTGGACAAAATGTATATTAGGCCCATGAGCGAGGTCTTTGCCCGCCATGAAGCGAGCACTTTTCCAGGAGACACATCCGGAGTGAGACTCATACAGAGTGGGAGATTTAAACTTGGTAATTTGGTGCAGTGAGGTAATTCGGTGCAGAGTGTGAGGAGGTGCTTTTTAACCCTGGTAAGTGACTGGTAAGTAGTCTCTCTTTTTCTTTTCATTGTCTAATTTATTTATTTTTATTTTGAAATTCTAGTTGTTTAAGTTTACCAAGGGTTTAAGACATGGAAGGAGATCCCAGACCCGTGTCATGCTCCTCGTGTGCGATGTGGGAGCTCAGGGACACGTCCACTGTCCCTGGCTCCTTCACGTGCAAGAAGTGTGTTCAGTTGCAGCTCTTGTTAGACCGCTTGACGGCTCTGGAGCTGCGGATGGACTCACTTTGGAGCATCCGCGATGCTGAGGAGGTCGTGGATAGCACGTTTAGCGAGTTGGTCACACCGCAGGTGAAGGTTACTGAGGGAGATAGAAAATGGGTGACCAAAAGAAAGAGCAAGAGTAGGAAGGCAGTGCAGGTGTCCCCTGCGGTCATCTCCCTGCAAAACAGATATACCGCTTTGGATACTGTTGAGGGAGATGGCTCACCAGGGGAAGGCAGCAGCAGCCAGGTTCATGGCACCGTGGCTGGCTCTGCTGCACAGCAGGGCAGGAAGAAAAATGGCAGGGCTATAGTGATAGGGGACTCGATCGTAAGGGGAATAGACAGGCGGTTCTGTGGACGCAATCGAGACTCCAGGATGGTATGTTGCCTCCCTGGTGCAAGGGTCAAGGATGTCTCGGAGCGGCTGCAGGACATTCTGGGGGGGGGAGGGTGAACAGCCAGCTGTCGTGGTGCACATAGGCACCAACGATATAGGTAAAAAACGGGATGAGGTCCTACAAGCGGAATTCAGGGAGTTAGGAGTTAAACTAAAAAGTAGGACCTCAAAGGTAGTAATCTCAGGATTGCTACCAGTGCCACGAGCTAGTCAGAGTAGGAATGTCAGGATAGATAGGATGAATGCGTGGCTCGAGAGATGGTGCAAGAGGGAGGGATTCAAATTCCTGGGGCATTGGGACCGCTTCTGGGGGAGGTGGGACCAGTACAAACCGGACGGTCTGCACTTGGGCAGGACTGGAACCGATGTCCTCGGGGGGGTGTTTTCTAGAGCTGTCGGGGAGGGTTTAAACTAATGTGGCAGGGGGATGGGAACCAATGCTGGAAGTTGGAAGGTAGTAAAACAGGGACAGAAACAAAAGGAAGTAAGGGGAAAAGTGCAAGGCAGAGAAGACATAGTCAGAAATCCATAAGGGCGACAGTACAAGGTACAGTGACTGAGGGGAGCACAGTGAATAGGCCCAGTAATAACAAAAGGAATAAAACTGGAGATGTTAAGATTCAAAACAGAGGTAAAAAAACCAACATAAGTGTACTTTACCTGAATGCTCGTAGTATTCGGAATAAAGTAAATGAGTTGGTGGCACAAATCATAGTAAATGACTATGATTTAGTGGCCATTACTGAAACATGGTTAAAGGTTGGTCACGACTGGGAGTTAAATATCCGAGGGTATCAAACTATTCGGAAGGACAGAGTGGATGGTAAGGGAGGTGGTGTTGCTCTGTTATTTAAGGATGACATCCGGGCAATAGTAAGGGATGACATCGGTGCTATGGAGGATAAGGTTGAATCTATTTGGGTGGAAATCAGGAATAGTAAGGCGAAAAAGTCACTGATAGGAGTAGTCTATCGGCCACCAAATAGTAACGAGATGGTAGGGCAGGCAATAAACAAAGAAATAACTGATGCATGTAGAAATGGTACAGCAGTTATCATGGGGGATTTTAATCTACATGTCGATTGGTTTAACCAGGTCGGTCAAGGCAACCGTGAGGAGGAGTTTATAGAATGTATCCGCGATAGTTTCCTAGAACAGTATGTAATGGAACCTACGAGGGAACAAGCGGTCCTAGATCTTGTCCTGTGTAATGAGACAGGATTGATTCATGATCTCATAGTTAGGGATCCTTTCGGAAGGAGCGATCACAATATGGTGGAATTTAAAATACAGATGGAGGGTGAGAAAGTAAAATCAAATACTAGTGTTTTGTGTTTAAACAAAGGAGATTACAAGGGGATGAGAGAAGAACTAGCTAAGGTAGACTGGGAGCTAAGACTTTATGGTGGAACAGTTGAGGAACAGTGGAGAACCTTCCAAGCGATTTTTCACAGTGCTCAGCAAAGGTTTATACCAACAAAAAGGAAGGACGGAAGAAAGAGGGAAAATCGACCGTGGATATCTAAGGAAATAAGGGAGAGTATCAAATTGAAGGAAAAAGCATATAAAGTGGCAAAGAGTGCTGGGAGATTAGAGGACTGGGAAATCTTTAGGGGGCAACAGAAAGCTACTAAAAAAGCTATAAAGAAGAGTAAGATAGAGTATGAGAGTAAACTTGCTCAGAATATAAAAACAGACAGTAAAAGTTTTTACAAATATATAAGACAAAAAAGAGTGGCTAAGGTAAATATTGGTCCTTTAGAGGATGAGAAGGGAGTTTTAATAATGGGAAATGAGGAAATGGCTGAGGAACTGAACAGGTTTTTTGGGTCGGTCTTCACAGTGGAAGACACAAATAACATGCCAGCGACTGATAGAAATGAGGCTATGACAGGTGAGGACCTTGAGAGGATTGTTATCACTAAGGAGGGAGTGATGGGCAAGCTAATGGGGCTAAAGGTAGACAAGTCTCCTGGCCCTGATGGAATGCATCCCAGAGTGCTAAAAGAGATGGCTAGGGAAATTGCAGATGCACTAGTGATAATTTACCGAAATTCACTAGACTCTGGGGTGGTCCCGGTGGATTGGAAATTAGCAAACGTGACGCCACTGTTTAAAAAAGGAGGTAGGCAGAAAGCAGGAAATTATAGGCCAGTGAGTTTAACTTCGGTAATAGGGAAGATGCTGGAATCTATCATCAAGGAAGAAATTGCGAGGCATCTGGATAGAAATTGTCCCATTGGGCAGACGCAGCATGGGTTCGTTAAAGGCAGGTCATGCCTAACTAATTTAGTGGAATTTTTTGAGGACATTACCAGTGCAGTAGATAACGGTGAGCCGATGGATGTGGTATATCTGGATTTCCAGAAAGCCTTTGACAAGGTGCCACACAAAAGGTTGCTGCATAAGATAAAGATGCATGGCATTAAGGGTAAAGTAGTAGCATGGATAGAGGATTGGTTAATTAATAGAAAGCAAAGAGTTGGGATAAATGGGTGTTTCTCTGGTTGGCAATCAGTAGCTAGTGGTGTCCCTCAGGGATCCGTGTTGGGCCCACAATTGTTCACAATTTACATTGATGATTTGGAGTTGGGGACCAAGGGCAATGTGTCCAAGTTTGCAGATGATACTAAGATGAGTGGTAAAGCGAAAAGTGCAGAGGATACTGGAAGTCTGCAGAGGGATTTGGATAGGTTAAGTGAATGGGCTCGGGTCTGGCAGATGGAATACAATGTTGACAAATGTGAGGTTATCCATTTTGGTATGAATAACAGCAAACGGGATTATTATTTAAACGATAAAATATTAAAGCATGCCGCTGTTCAGAGAGACTTGGGTGTGCTAGTGCATGAGTCACAGAAGGTTGGTTTACAAGTGCAACAGGTGATTAAGAAGGCAAATGGAATTTTGTCCTTCATTGCTAGAGGGATGGAGTTTAAGACTAGGGAGGTTATGTTGCAATTGTATAAGGTGTTAGTGCGGCCACACCTGGAGTATTGTGTTCAGTTTTGGTCTCCTTACTTGAGAAAGGACGTACTGGCACTGGAGGGTGTGCAGAGGAGATTCACTAGGTTAATCCCAGAGCTGAAGGGGTTGGATTATGAGGAGAGGTTGAGTAGACTGGGACTGTACTCGTTGGAATTTAGAAGGATGAGGGGGGATCTTATAGAAACATTTAAAATTATGAAGGGAATAGATAGGATAGATGCGGGCAGGTTGTTTCCACTGGCGGGTGACAGCAGAACTAGGGGGCATAGCCTCAAAATAAGGGGAAGTAGATTTAGGACTGAGTTTAGGAGGAACTTCTTCACCCAAAGGGTTGTGAATCTATGGAATTCCTTGCCCAGTGAAGCAGTTGAGGCTCCTTCATTACATGTTTTTAAGGTAAAGATAGATAGTTTTTTGAAGAATAATGGGATTAAGGGTTATGGTGTTCGGGCCGGAAAGTGGAGCTGAGTCCACAAAAGATCAGCCATGATCTAATTGAATGGCGGAGCAGGCTCGAGGGGCCAGATGGCCTACTCCTGCTCCTAGTTCTTATGTTCTTATGTTCTTATGTTCTTATGTGTTCACGACTCGCCGACAACAGGCTACTGAAACTTTAGCTGAATTTGCACGTGAGTTGAACAATCTCTCAAATGATTGCAATTACCATGCTGTAACCGCGGCCGAACATAGGGAGCATGCTGTGCGGGACATTTTTGTAACGGGCCTTCGATCTAGCTATGTACGCCAGAGACTATTAGAAAATGGGGCCCACGGCTTAGAGACTACCGTAGAGGCTGCTATCATGATGGAAGTTTCCTTCCGCAGCCTCAACTCGTTTCCCGCGGACCCCGCTAACCCCGCATGGGCCCCCGACCTGAGGACCCCCCCAAGCCTGTGCCGCAAGGCCTCCCAGCTATCGCACTGCCACAACCGGTCCTACTGTGCCAGTCAACTACTCAAACTATCCAGCTGCTCCAGTTAATTACTCAGCTCCCCCAGCCAACTACTCAGCTTGCCAAACCAGTTATTCAACTGCTCCAGCCTGCCACTATTCAACTCCCCAAACCAGTTATTCAACTGCTCCAGCCTGCCACTTCTGTGGACAAAGCCAGCACCCGCGGCAGCACTGCTCAGCCCGATCCGCGACCTGCAGCAGCTGCGGGAAGAAAGGCCACTATGCTAAAGTGTGCCTCGGCAGAAGGGCCCCAGCCCTCAACACTCCAACAGTCCAAAAACATCGCCCCCAGCACCAGCAGGCCCGCGGGGCCCGAAACGCTGCGGCCTACGCTCAGGCTCCGCCCCCCTCCCGCCACATGCGATTCATGGGGGTCGCCATCCTGGCAAACCTCCACCATACGGCCGGCCACGTGCGATTCATGGGGGAAGCCATCTTGGACGCCACCTTCATCACCACCCTCCACGTGCGATCCACGGGCCCTAGCTGCATCCCCAGATTCAAACAGCTCATTGGAGGAGTACGACCTCCCCGGGCAGTCACCACATGGCCCGCAACTCAGCGCAGTATTCCTGCATCAAGCTCGCCAGAACGCAGCGGCGTCTACTCGACAGGACGCCCGATCGGAAGAATTCGACTCCCCCGGGCACCCACCACGCGGCCCGCAGCTCAACACGGTCACCCTCGACCAATCTCGCCCCAAGCATCTGAGAAATTCGATGACGGAAGTCCAGATCAATGGGTACAACACGTTGTGCCTCTTTGACTCCGGGAGCACAGAGAGCTTCATACACCCAGAGCTGGTAAGATGCTGTTCCCTCCCTATTTATTCCGTCAACCAAACTATCGCCCTTGCTCCGGGCTCCCATTCCATCCAAATCCAAGGCCGCACAACAGCAACGCTAACGATTCGAGGCGCTAGCTATTCCAAATTTAAACTGTATGTCTTGCCCGACCTCTGCACGCCACTCCTCTTAGGCTTGGATTTCCAATGTAATCTCAAGAGCCTCACCCTCAGCTTCGGCGGGCCCCTGCCCCCTCTCACTATCTGCAGCCTCGCCACGCTGCGCATCGCCCCCCCCCTCCTCTCTTCGCCAACCTCACCCCGGATTGCAAACCGGTAGCCACCCGCAGCAGGCGGTACAGCCTGCAGGATAGGGTATTTATCAGAATGGAGGTCCGAAGGCTGCTCAGTGAGGGGATCATAGAGGCCAGTAACAGTCCCTGGAGAGCTCAGGTGGTGGTCGTCAAGACCGGGGTAAAATTCCGCATGGTCGTCGATTATAGCCAGACCAGCAATCGCTTTACGCTCCTAGACACGTATCCCCTCCCCAGAATCGCAGACATGGTAAACCAGATCGCCCAATATCGGGTATTTTCCACGGTGGACCTGAAGTCTGCATACCATCAGCTCCCAATCCGCCCGGAGGACCGCCACTACACGGCGTTCGAGGCCGATGGCCGCCTCTTCCATTTACTCCGGGTTCCCTTCGGCGTCACTAACGGGGTTTCGGTGTGCCGAATGGTAGACCAGTACGGGCTGCGGGCCACGTTTCCGTATCTGGATAATGTTACCATCTGCGGCCATGACCAGCAAGACCACGACGCCAACCTCCACCGTTTTCTCCAGACGGCCCAAAATTTATCCTTACATATAACAAGGAGAAATGCGTGTTCCGCACAAACAGACTAGCCATCCTCGGCTACGTCGTGGAGAACGGAGTCCTGGGACCAGACCCGGACCGCATGCGCCCCTCTTAGAACTCCCCCTCCCCCATGGCCCCAAGGCCCTCAAACGGTGCTTGGGGCTCTTTTCGTACTATGCCCAGTGGGTCCCCCAATATGCGGACAAAGCCCGCCCACTCTTCAAGGCCACACTATTTCCCCTGTCTGCTGAGGCGCGCCAAGCCTTCAGCTGCATCAGGGACGACATCGCCAACGCAGCCATGCGGGCGGTGGATGAATCCACTCCCTTTCAGGTTGAGAGCGACGCCTCAGAGATAGCGCTAGCAGCCACTTTAAACCAAGCAGGATGGCCCGTTGCATTTTTCTCCCGTACCCTATCCACTTCAGAACTCCGACACTCCTCAGTCGAGAAGGAAGCACAAGCCATCGTGGAGGCTGTCCGACACTGGAGGCACTACCTCGCAGGTAGGAGGTTCAACCTCATTACCGACCAACGGTTGGTCGCCTTCATGTTCGACAACTCGCAAAGGGGCAAAATTAAAAATGACAAAATTCTTCGGTGGAGGATTGAACTCTCCACCTACAATTACTATATCAAATATCGACCGGGGAAGCTCAACGAGCCCTCGGATGCCTTATCCCGCGGGACATGCGCCAGCGCGCAAATCAGCCGCCTAAAAGCAATCCATGATGACCTCTGCCACCCAGGGGTCACACGGCTCGCCCACTACATCAGAGTCCGAAACCTGCCTTTCTCCAACGAGGAGGTAAAAGCGGTCACCAGGGACTGTCTGATCTGTGCGGAGTGCAAACAGCACTTCTATAGACCAGACAGGGCCCACCTGGTCAAGGCTTCTAGGCCCTTTGAACGCCTTGCGATCGATTTCAAAGGGCCACTCCCCTCCACTAACAAAAACATTTACTTCCTTAACATTATTGATGAGTTCTCCCGATTTCCCTTCGCCATCCCATGCCCTGACATGACCTCCCACACAGTCATTAGGGCCCTGCATAGTGTCTTCACCCTGTTCAGTTTCCCCAGCTACGTGCACAGCGACTGGGGTGCGTCCTTTATGAGTGACGAGCTGCATCAGTAGTTGCTCGACAAGGGCATTGCCTCGAGCAGGACTACCAGTTACAACCCCAGGGGGAACGGGCAGGTGGGAGAGGGAGAACGTGATGGTCTGGAAGACCGTCCTACTGACCCTCAGGTCCAGGAAGCTCCAAGTTTCCCAATGGCAGGAAGTCCTCCCTGACGCGCTCACGCAATTAGATCCCTCCTGTGTACAGCTACCAACCAAACCCCCCACTAGCGGCTCTTCATTTTTTCCAGGGGCACTACCACAGGGGTTCCACTTCCAGCGTGGCTGAGGACGCCAGGCCTGGTTCTCCTAAGGAAGCACGTCAGGGCGCACAAGACCGACCCCATTGTTGAAAAGGTGTGCCTGCTTCATTCTAACCCACAGTACGCATTTGTTGAGTTCCCGGACGGTCGCCAGGACACAGTATCCCTCCGGGACCTGGCACCCGCTGGATCCAGCCCCCCATCTACCCCCACCGAGGAACTCCTTTCCCCGCTCCCTATGCGGCCGCCCCCTTGCGCCCCCGATTCTGCGAGCTCACCCCACCTGTCCCGAGCACCAGCACCAGCCCGCCCCCCGCGCCCCCAGTCTCCATTCGACCAGGAGGTGTATGAGGCTCGGACAAGACTCGCCCCGGAGCCGGCAAACGTACCCCAGACCTCGACGCCCGCCCAGCCACCGCAAGAGACTGCAACCCCGGTGCTCCGCAGATCAAAACGGATAATTCGTCCACCGGACAGACTGACTCTTTGAGCCATCACCCCCGCCGGACTTGATTTTTTTAACAGGGGGAGAATGTGATTCACACTATATATAGTTGCCAATATCACTCCATGTATATATGTTCGTTATCTACCCATTGTAAGTGCAGTTGCACTATCCGACCACCAGGGGGAGTCGCTCTGGGAGTACGTGAGAGTTTGTACTGGGCTCCTCCCTTGGCTCCACCCAGGACTCCTCCCCCTGGGACCGATGTATAAAGATCAGTGCCTTAGAGCCAGCCTGCCAGTTCACCTGAAGTTCAACAACGAATAGGCTGGCTCTATTGTAAGTGTATTAAAGCCTCTGTTCTGATCCAACTACACGTGTTCGCTGAATTGATGGTTCCATCAGAATCTACCTCTGACATCTCCCCTATACCTTCCTCCAATCACCTTAAAACTATGTCCCCTTGTGACAGCCATTTCTGCCATGGGGAAAAGTCTGTGGCTAGCCACTCAATCCATGCCTTTGATCACCTTGTACACCTCTGTCAAGTCACCTCTCTTCCTTCTTTGCTCCAGTGAGAAAAGCCCTAGCTCCTTCATTATTCGTCATAAGACATGCCCTCCATTCTAGGCAGCATCCTGGTAGATCTCCTCTTTACCCTCTCCAAAGCATCCACATCCTTTCTATAATGAGGCAACCTCAGAACTGGACACAATATTCCAAGTGTGATCTAACCAGGGTTTTATAAAGCTGCAGCAAAACCTCGCGCCTCTTAAACTCAGTCCCCCTATTGATGAAAGCCAACACACCATATGCCTTCTTAACAACCCTATCAACCTGGGTGGCAACTTTGAGGGATCTATGTACGTGGACCCCAAGACCCCTCTGTTCTCCACACTTCCAAGAATCCTACCTTTATCCCTGTATTCAGCATTCAAATTCGACCTTCCAAAATGAATCGCTTCACATTTATCTCGGGTGAATTCCATCTGCCACTTCTCAGCCTAGCTCTGCATCCTGTCAATGTCCTGTTGTAACCTGCAACAACTCTCAACACTATCTATAACTTCCCCAACCGTCGTGTCATCGGTAAAGTTACTAACCCACCTTGCCACTTCCTCATCCAAGTCATCTATAAGAGCCACAAAGAGCAGAGGTCCCAGAACTGATACCCACGGGACACCACTGGTCACCGACTTCCAGGCGGAATACTTTCCATCCACTACCACTTGCTGTCTTCTTTCGGCCAGCCAATTCTGTATCCAGACAGCCAAATTTCCCTGTATCCCATGCCCCCTAACTTTCTGAATGAGCCTACCATGGGGAACCTTATCAAATGCCTTACTGAAATCCATGCCACATCCACTGCCTGACATTTATCAATGTGTCTCATCACATCCTCAAAGAATTCAATGAGGCTTGTGAGGCATGACCTGCCCCTCACAAAGCCATGCTGACTATCTTTAATCAAACTATGTTTTTCTAAATAATCATAAATCCTATCTCTCAGAATCCTTACCAATATTTTGCTCACCACAGATGTAAGACTGATGGGCCTGTAATTCCCAGGGATTTCCCTATTCCCTTTCTTGAACAGGGGAACAACATTCGCCTCCCTCCAATCATCCGGTACTACTCCAGTGGAGAGTAAGGACACAAAGATCATCGCCAACGGCGCAGCAATCTCTTCCCTCACTTCCCGTAGTAACCTAGGGTATATCCAGTCTGGCCCAGGGGGCTTATCTATCCTAATGCTTTTCAAAATTTTCAGCACATCCTCCTTCTTAATATCAACTTGTTCAAGTCTATTAACCTGGTTCACACTGTTCTCATGAGCAACAAGGTCCCTTTCTCTCGTGAATACTGAAGCAAAATATTCATTTAGGGCCTCCCCCATCTCCTGAGACTCGAGGCACAAGTTCCCTCCACTATCCCTGATCGGCCCTACTCTCACTCTGATCATCCTCTTATTTCTCACATAAGTGTAGAATGCCTTGGGGTTTTCCCTAATCCTTCCCACCAGGGCTTTTTCATGCCCCCTTCTAGCTCTACTAAGTACATTTTGAGTTCCTTCCTGGTTACCTTGTAACCCTCTCGGGCCATGCCAGATCCTTGCTTCCTCAACCTTACGTAAGCTTCCTTCTTTCTCTTGACTAGAAGCTCCACTTTTCTTGTCATCCAAGGCTCCTTCACCTTAGCATTCCTTCCTCATCTCAGTGGGACAAAACTATCCAGCACTCGCAGCAAGTGCTCCTTAAGTGTTTCTTACGGCTTTGCTGGCCGGTCCGGATGGTGTTGCTCATGGTGCTTACTGCCTTTTCCACTTGTGCCCAGCCACGGCGAATAGTGGCAGCTGGCAGCCTCCTTCCTGGGCTGACGTCCAGGAGGGTCTCAAGCTCAGTGTCCGTGAATCTCAGGGCCGCTCTCCTTGCTGCCATCTTGTTGGCTGGGATGGTGTGTGTGGGGAGTGATGTGTGTATTTGCAGCTGCAGCTTGTCAGCCTCCTGAGTGTCGATCGCAAATCCGGCGAATCTGGCACCATTTCTCACTGGAATCGATTATGTTCCACGTGGTGCCGGTGCTAGCCCCTGAACAGTCGCTGAATCGGTTCAGGTGTGGCACCAGTTTTGCTGTCGTGGAACTCCACGAATCCTGCCCTGGTGTCAACACCTAGTCTGAGGAATTGAGAATTCCATCGCTGGTCACTGTTAGCTGTTAGGGGGGTGGGGGGAGAGTGTTCTATTGGGGAGGGATGTGGTTATAATTGTGGGGTGGGGGGGGGGTGGTTTGTTTTTTGCTTGGTACGGTTTGTTGAGGTTGTTGATACATGTTTTGTTGTTTGACTGTTATTTTTGTATAAAATGTGAAAAACTTAACAAAAATACAAAAAAAACATTTGGGTGGCTATCTTTATTATCTGCCATTAAAGTTGCCAACGATCAGGATAGGAACAGAGTGGCTAAGCCCCCCATTCCATTTTACCGTTGCCAATTTTTGCCAGGTGGGAAGGTGGTGGTAAAACTTATTTTGGCATAATTATGCAAACATTCCTTATGTTCTGTTTCCTTATTATAACCACTGACACCATTGTTATCGCAGTTCTACCCTGACTATTTATTTAATATAGCTGATTTGCTGTGACATATTTTGACTGTCCTGTACTTAATGGAGCAGCAGCTGTATCCTGGTCAAGCTAAGGGTTTGTGTTTGGAAGCTAAAGGGAAGTCTTTTGTTCAGATTTGGTCTTTGAAAATAAAAATGAGGTCAACTGGTTGAAGAAAACAATCAGCAGTATTCATGTTTGTTACTCTTATTCTTAATTATTAGTTAATGTTTCAGAAATGAACATAATTACAGATGCTATTCCTGAACCATATTGAGTCTTCAAATCTGAAAATAGGAATTAAACCGTCTACTGTGTCAACATGGTTAAGTACATGCTGCTTGCGAGTGGCTTTTTTTTTACAGGGCTCAATATTCTGGGAATTACCTATATATAATTCACACTTGTTATGCTATGATAATATTTTGCAAGTTTTGTCCCACATCAAATATGCTCATTGACGTAACATTCAAACAAACACATTCTCTGAATTAAAGCTGTGTTGCATGTCAAAGTCAGAACTGATTCTCCGCTCAACCACGTTTTCCGATTCTGGCATTAGCCAACGGAGAATCCTGCCCCAGATCCTTCAAATGCAATATATACGGCCACCATCTACGGTAGAACACATCAATAGCTCACTTCATCGTGAACTTAACCTTCTTGAGGTGCAAAAACCCCATCAAGTCAGCCAGCCATGCTACGGCACTAGGTGGCGCCACCTGTCTCCAATTCAGCTGGATCCACCACCGAGCCAGCAATGAGGCAAACGGCAAAACATCCGCATCACACCGTACTCAATTCCGGTTGGTCTGACACTCCAAATATCGCTACTAATGGGCAGGCCTCTAAATTCACAATTAGAATTGCCGATATGGTATTAAAAAAAGGCCTCCAACAACCCGCCAACTTTGTGCCGTACCAGAACATGTGCACATGGTTTGAAGTCCCCCTCGAGCACTGCTCACACCTATCCTCAACCCCCTCAAAAAAATGACTCTTTCTGGCCTTGGTGAGATGCGCCCTGAACACCACATTGAGCTGTATCAAACTTAGCCTCGTGTAGGATTATGTAGCATTCACCCTGCGGAGAGACTCACTCTACACCTGCTCCTCCAAAATGGTCCTCACCTCCTCCACTAAGACCTGCTTTTACCCCATGATCTGTCCATATATCCCGGATGTGCTGCCCTCCTCCAACCCCCCGCAAGAAACAATCCTGTCCAGCAAAGTGGACGGCGGCGCCACTGCTTTCGGGAATGTTGAGAAAGCTCGCCGGACCCAATCACCCACCTGAAAGCACCTGACTATATCCATTCCACCAAGGCCTGCCCTCTCCCTCAGATCCTCCAAATTAGCAAACTGACCGTCCAAAAGGAAATCCTTTACCCCCCCCCCCACTGATCTTTCCAACCCCCAAAAGTATCATCAAGTTTCCCTGGCTGAAACAAATAGTTCCCACAGATAGGGGACCACCTTGACACACTGCCACCCCCACACCCCAGCTTGAAATGCTGGCGGATCTACCGCCATATCTTTAACGTGGAGATGACAACTGGATGCGACGAATACTTCGCTGTAGCGAGTGGCAGAGTAGCCGTTGACAACGTCCCCCGACAAGACCCCTTACATGACTCGATTCCATCTGTACCCAGACAGCATCGTAGTCCCCGAACCAACCTAA
The DNA here is from genome assembly GCF_902713615.1 of Scyliorhinus canicula. Taxonomy (NCBI): domain Eukaryota; kingdom Metazoa; phylum Chordata; class Chondrichthyes; order Carcharhiniformes; family Scyliorhinidae; genus Scyliorhinus; species Scyliorhinus canicula. The sequence goes on along the minus strand of NC_052148.1, from coordinate 101,963,611 downwards.
TGCCTTCTTCGCAATGGCCGCCCAGTAGTAAACAACAGGTTTGGCTGCGACAACACCCTCGCCTGCCTCTCCCTCTGTAAGACCCTGCTCTGAATCCAAGGTGGCTGTTCTGCCAAATAAACCCATTATACGCCGCTCCAGCCCCTGGAAAAATGTTTTAAGTAGGAAGACCAGAAGGCACAGAAACAAGAACACAAATCTTAGCAAGTTGTTCACCTTAATCGTCTGTACCCAGCCTGCCAGAGACAATGGAAGGCTGTCCCACCTCTGCAAATCTACCCTCACCCAACACGCCAAACTAGTGAGGTTCAGCTCGCAAAGCCATGCCCAGTCCCAAGCCACTTGGACCCTAGATAGCGAAAGCTAGTCGCAGCACAACAAAAAAGCAGCCCTCTCATCTCAGCTCAACCCCCATGGGACCAACCACATAATACTCACTCTTTCCAACATTCAACCTATACCCCAAAAAAAGAACCTAATCTCTCCAATATCTCCATAATATCACCCATCACTGTCCCTGGGTCCCTTAAATACAACAAAGATCATTGGTGTACAAAGACACCCTGTGCTCTACTCCAGGCATTTTCAAAATGGGGGTCGCGACCCACGGTGGGTCGTGGGCGGGTGTCGGGAGGGACGCGGAGCCATCCATTGCGGCGTTCCCGGTCACGGGAATTCAGGTGCAATGGCCGCACCAGCTGGCTTTTTAAAATGCCAGTTGCGAGCGGCTTTAAAAATGATGGCCGCGACCGGCTTTTAAAATGCGTGCGCGCTGGGCATGCGTGCCCTCTCATCAGTGCGAATGTCCGGAGCCCAGAGAGAAAGACCCCGCTGACCCAGGAGAAGATTTTTTTAAAAATCAATTCAGTCTTCCTGCATCTGTCTTGAATATGCTCAATGGCTGAGCCTGCAGAACTCTCTTTGATAGTGAATTTTAGACATTAAAAGAATCACAATACTTGAGTTAAGTAATTCCTCCTCATCTATGTCTAAAATTATCGCATTGTAATTTGCAGACTATATCCCCAGGCTGTAAACCACCCATTTGAGGAAAACTTACATTCTCTATCTCCTCTGTAGAATCCTGAGAGAATAATGCCTGTTTCAATGAGGTCATTTCTCATTCTTCACTAGACTATAGAATACAAGCTCAGGCTCACCTCTCGCATTAAAGGTGAGAGAAAATGGCGGGTTGCGAATATCGGCTGGCATGGGTCGTGAAGGTCGCCCAGCGTGGGTCGTGAAGGATGGGCGGTTGGTAAAAATGTGCCCCGGGCAAAATAGTTTGAAAAACACTGCTCTACTCCCCCTCAGTAGATCTGACAAAGGTGTTTTGTGTCTTATATGGCTGAACATTGAATGTTTATTAATAGCACATAGCTATGTACTTACACCCATGCTATGAGTTAATTCCATGCTTGCTTCTACACATGTCTCTGTCCAGTCCAGAACTGACTTTAGTTTCAGGCCATGTGCCTCTTTACATCACATTATAAGCGGTACTGTTTCCGAGTCCCACATTAACCCCTGCTGTGCCAGACTGCCCGAGTGGTTTGAAATGGTCTGGAGCACAGCAAGGCTGCATCCTCTCTCCTATTCTACTAATCATCAGCACTGACTGTTCATATGTCAAACAACACCAGACCACCCCAGGAGAATTCAGTGGACCCTCTTTTTGTACTTGGAGGACATTGACTTTGCTGATTATGTTGCTGCCATCTCTTCAAGATACGCCCACCTCCAGGAGAAATCTGACACACTCAGCATGTATGTGAAACAGACTGGTCAGCATATCAATATGCAGAAGACGTAAGTCATGAGCATCAACACACAGCTGCACCTTCAATTACCATCGATGGCGAAGTGCTAGAATATGTCGAGGACTTCCCTTACCTCGGGAGCCTTATCAGAATAACAATGGTACTAAGAAAGACATCAAGGCCGAGCTGAATAAAGGTAGTGGTGCATTTAGCAAACTTCGAACCACCTGGAAGTCCAAGTAGTGCAAAGACCAAAAATAAGACCAAAATCAGACTCTACAACAGTAATAGAAGAACCAGCGATGTCATACTCTGGTGGATGTGGACACCCTCCGCATTTTGCATCTGCTCTTGGGGCAGCTGACAGCTGTCTCCTCACTAATTGGGTGTGTGACTCAAGCTCCTCAACCAGATCGACATCAGGAGTCACTGGAAGGTCGGCCATGGTCCTGGGTACTGGGTCTGCAATCATTTGATGTTTTTCTTGAACATACATCATCTCATATGCGAATGTCGTGAGATACAAAAGGGATCTCTGAATTCTGAGGAGACATCTTTGCAAGTTTCTTCTTGCCTCACAGTGAGACCAGTGGTTTATGTTCTGTTTCAATGGTGACTTTCAGGCTGATAATGTAGTCAGAGGACTTCTTGTAAGCATCTTGTGAGAGCATCTTTTTTGATAATGGCTTGCCATACCTCTGTGCCTGATAGTCCTCGAGATGTGTAATGTATTTTAAATAATAATTTTATTGAAATCTTTTTCATTTGAACAACATAATGTAATAATAAAATATAAAACACATTCCGATATGAAAAGAGCACAATCAACAATCAAGAACACATTCAATCCTAACCCCCCAACATAAACTAAAACTCCTCTTAACAACCGATGGTAACTAACTCTTTAAAAGAGGAAGTGAATAGCTGCCATTTTAGGAAGAACCCGTCAACCGACTCCAAATAAAAGAGGACACTAATTTGTTAACTCTCACAAAAAAGGATTTAGGGATAAAAGTGGGGAGACACTGAAAAATAAAGTAAAACCTCGGGAGGACATTCATTTTAAGAATCTGGACCCTGCCCACCAAGGACAGGGGGAAGTTATTTCTCTTCTGCAAGTTACATTTAATCCCATTTACCAGAATAGCACAATGTCATTTGTGGAGTGAGGCTGAATCGTGGTCCACCCAGATCCCCAGATAACGAAAGTTAAACCTGGCCAGGCAAAAAGGCAACACCCCCAAATAGGCTTCCCTCCCCGAGGTGTTAAACGGAGAGTCCAAATTCAACTTATACCCAGAGAAGGAGGCAAAACTTCTAAGTAACTTCATTATCTCATCCATAGTGGAATCCGGGTCCTTAATATAAAGAAGCGGGCCAGGAAGTGTATAAGGACATCCTATGCTCCCCTCCCGCACCCCACAAATTTTTCCCTTCCACTTATTAGAAGTTCTTAACGCCATTGCTAGCAGTTCAGTTGCAAAAGCAAATTTAAGCGGAGACAATGGACATTCCTGCCTTGTTTCCCTATTCAGCGGAAAATAACCCAAGCTTAAGGCATTAGTGCAAACACTAGAAGTGGGGGCCCTGTACAATAATTGAATCCAGGATATGCACCTTTTCCCAAAACCAAACCTCCCAAGAATCTCAAAGCAATATCCCCACTCCACTCTACAAAATGCTTTTTTGACGTCCATTGACATCATCTGTGGTTCGGGCACAGGAGAGGGAGAAAGGACAATATTTAACAGCCAATGTATATTGGCTGTCAATTGCCAACCCTTGGTGAAGCCTGTCTGATCCTCTGCGATCACCTCTAGGAGACAGGACTCCAACTGTATTGCCAGCATTTTTGTGAGTAATTTAGCATCTACATTCAAAAGTAAAATGGGTTGAAAGGACCCACATTCCATAGGGTTCTTGTCCTTCTTCAAGATCAGGGAAATGGATTCCTGTGCAAGTGAAATGGGCAACGAACCCTGGGATGAGGAGTCATTCAACATATCCAATATCAACAGGATCAACTAACCTGCAAACATCTTGTAAAACTCAATGAGCAGTCCACCAGGGCCGGGAGATTTACCTGTCTACATTAGCCCAATGCATTTCATAATTTCTTGAGGGTCCAACGGGGATTCCAACTTCTCCTGGTTCTCCCAATGGGAAGGATAACCTGTCTAAAATCTCTGCCATGACCCAACTCTCCTCTGGGGGCAGTCTGAGATAGAGATCCTGATAGAATGCTTCAAAAGCTGTGTTGACTTTAGGACGGACACCAAACCGCCACCCTTATCTGCACAATGTCCCAGGAAGCAGCCTGCCACCTCAGCTGATGAGATAAAAGGTGACTGGCCTTCTCTCAGTGTTTATAAAATGCCCCCCTCAACCGGCGCAGCTGATCCACCGCCTCACATGGTGATAGTAATTCAAATTGTGTCTGCAGTATTTTAGTGTTCGCAAGTAACTCCGGGTAGGGGTAGGCGAGTACTGATGGTCCACCTCGAGGATGGAGTCCACCAGCCTCTGCCACTCCACCCTCGCAGTCCTTTCTATGTGTGTTTTGTAGGAAATTATCTCTCCCCTGAAGACCACTTTAAGGGCTTCCCACAACGTAGAAGGTGAGATAGATTTGCTTTTGTTAAATTTAATATATTCCCCAATGGTGGAGGACATGCGTTCACAAAACCTTTTGTTCACTAACAACGCCGTATCCAATCTTCATGCCGGGCGTTGGAAGGAACCTAACTCTAGGATCAAATCCACAAAATGTGGAGCATAGTCCAAAATCACAATCACCGAATACTCTGCTTTTTTCACCCAGGGGAAGAGAGATCGACCCACCACAAAAAAGTCAATTAGAGAGTAAGCCTGATAGACATGGGAGAAAAAAAGTCTTTATTCCTCGGGTGCAAAAATTGCCAGAAATCTACCCCCCACCCCCTCCTTTCGCCATCTGCTCCATAAAAGCACATGCCTTCACCACACCTGATGGAGCCAACAATTTGGGCTAGATCGATCCACTCATGGATGTAGTCACCCCCCAAGATTAGCTGATGCGAGTCCAAATCAGGGTCAGAAGCAAGCAACCTGATAGTAAAACCCTTATCATCCCAATTTGGCACATAGACATTGAACAGGACCACTGGGTTGCCCGCCAAGGATCCACCAACAATCACATGCCTATCTTTAGGATCCATCCCCCCCCCCCCCCCCCCCACCCCCACCCCCCCCCCCCCCCCCCCCCCCACCCCTGGACCTACCGTCGAAGCCCGATGAAATACTTGACTCACCCACCCATTCTGCAACCTAGTCCGGTCCCTTACCCGCAAATGAGTCTCCTGCAGAAACACCACATCAGCATTCAAAATTTTAAGGTGGGCAAATACCCTTGGCCTTTTCATTGGGCCTTTCACCCCTCTTATATTCCAGGTGACCAACTGAATTTGGGCTTCCCACCTCCCCTCAAACCAGAGTCAGCCATTTCCACCAAGAGATTTTATCCAACAACTGCCTGGAGTACAGACACCAGGACCACCCGAGATTGCCGCCAAGTCCACCAGCAAGACAAAATAATGAAAATTCAGCAGTCACTGTAAGCAAACTATCCTTGCTCCCCACCCTCTTCCCCCACCTCCCCGCCCTCAAACAAAACCACACCCAAATGTATAGACACATAACAGTAAGGGAAATTTAAAAAACCCCGAAATCATACTTCTAATAACCTTAACCCCAAACAGAATGAAAACACTAAGCTAATTATCCAAATCTAAATTAATAAAATGAGCTGCAGCTACCACTGCTCCTCTCCCATTAACTAGCTAACTCTTCATCTAGCAGGGCGGACCCCGCCCAGGGTGAAGAAAAATACTGGCAAAAAAAAGAGTTGAACAAAACCCCTGAAAATAACGTACTCTAACAGGGAGCCACATATTTCCCATAACAATTAAAGCACAAAGAACAAAACCTCCCACAATATTCAGCCTCCCACCCAAATCCCCAACATTTAAAACTATCATCCTACCCAAGAGCAAAGAAATGCGAATATGTGTAAGGAACCCCAACAACTCCTCACATCCACATACCCACCCCCAACATCTAAATGCCTCAATCAACTCACACCCAGCCCATGTGTTTTTACAAAAGCCTCCGCATCGAACAAAAGTATTTTGTCTCAAAAGTCACTCTGAGCCATGCAGGGTACACCATCACAAATCGAACTCCACTTTATACAAGGTGGCCTTAGCCTTGTTAAATGCCACCTGCTTCACTGCCAGCACTACACCAATGTTTTGATAAATCCTGGTTGCGTAGCCTTCCCATTTATAGCCACAGTGCTCCTTAGCCCACCTCAGGACCTGTTCTTTTTCCTGAAAGCTGTGGAACTTCACAATAGCTTGTGGTGGTTTATTGGGACAGGGCTTCTTCCAGAGTGTCTGGTGGGCTTGATCCACCATCTTTCCAACCATTTTCAAAAGATATTCTGTGGGATCTGTACCTTCCATTCCCTCGGGCAACCTCACTATTTTGATATTCTGCCTCCTGGAACGATTCTCCAAATCATCCACTCTGACCTTCAGTGCTTTATTCATACCAACCATCAGGGACATCTCAGCTTCCAGAGAGGCAATCTGGTCCCTGATGTGTTGGGTACTCTGGATCTATGGAGACTGCATTTACCTCAGCAGTAACACATACAGGCTACCAACACTTGAAATAGTTCAACACTATTTTATTAAGCTAGGAACTGTTGAACATACTTTCACTGTGGGTCGACACTATGTTAGATTAAACTGAAGACCTATGCCTATCCTGACCAGTCTAAACTGTTAGCACATGGTGAAGGTCTGTGCTACAAGCTGCAAGCTCTCTCCTTCTCAGAGGCTGCATCCCGAATGAGCGGGAAAACTAATGCCCTCTGGCTTTATAGTGAGCGTGCTCTAACTGCTGATTGGCTGCTGTGTTGTGTGTGTTGATTGGTCTTGCAGTGTGTCAGTCAGTGTCTGTCTGCACCATTATATACTAATGTGTATATTATGACATCCCCCCCTTTTATAAAAAATGTATGGTTGTGGCAATAAATAATGTGTGGTGAGAATGTTCCTAAATATGTGTGGTATGTGAAGGCATATTTACAAGACTATGTACAAAAACACTAAGCTATTTATATTGGAAGGTGTCTAGTGCAGATGGACAGTATGCAACAAAAGAGTAACTAGAGCAACATTATATACAAACCAGTGAGTCGATTAAACAAAGCAACGAAACAATGCAGAGAGTCCATGAATTCAAAAAGTTAATAAATTTAGTCTCTGAGGTGGGTGACGAATTCTGGTTGACCGCCTCAAGGGTGGGTCAAGAGCCGCCGGTTCTGGAACGGGCTGGACTGTGTCAGAGTCAGAGGGTGGCAGAGCGACAGGAAGCTCTGCAAAGTCCATGGCGGGGTCATCATGATGGCGAGGCAAGACCTGAAGATCACGTGGCGAGCGCGGAATGAGACGCAGTGTACGCCGATTGCATCGCAAAAGAGAGCCATCCGGTAGACGAACCAGGAACAAACGGGGTCCATTTGTCGGAGCACGACAGCGGTGGCGGATCAGCCATCATCTTGGAAAATGACGCGGACGTTGTTATCGGGAACCAGAACAGGGAGATCATTTGCACGGGAGTGGTCGGCCGCTTTGTGCTGGGCACGAGTTAGCTGCATCCGGCGAAGGACCGGAACGTGGACGAGGTCCGGGACATGGATGGACGGCACCGTCGCAATGCGATTGGCTGAAGCGCCGGTGTCCAGGCGGAATGGGATTCAGGATCAGTTGACCGTGAGGGTGACACACCACTCGTCGTCTGGATCAATGCTGTATACCAGGAGAGGCTGGACTTTTTGCTTCGGGGCACCCTGTGTTTGGTAATGATACCGACTCGAAAAGGTGTTTTTGAGTCTTCGGTGTCAAGGTCAGGCAGCAGGTCAGAATCGGGTTTGGTGACCTTGGGTTGGATGGCGCGGAGATTCCTGCATAGCTGGCTGGAGCGACGAGAGTTTGCAGGCTGAGCAGACCTGCATAAAGCAGCACAGCGGCCAAGTTTGCCACATTGTAGGCAGCGTCGCGATTTTGCAGGACATTGCCGCTTTACGTGGGCGGAGCCACAGTTGCCGCACGTTGTTACGTCAGGACGCTCGTTGCGCCACCGCGCATGCGCGGTGCGATCGTACGTGGAGCGCGCCTGCGCAATGCGATCTTCGGCGTCACCGTCCCCTTGCTCAGTGCACGCATGCGGGGGAGGCTGTGGAAAGCACGTGAAATGGCCGCCCTCATCGAGGCTGAGGCCCTGGAGTTGCTTGATTGCTTGTACCCGTTCTGCCTCTTGGGGACCTCGCCGCACCATTTCAGCCGCTTGGATGTGCGAGTATCGGTTAGTGGTGTGTTCATGCAGAATGCAGGTTTCGATGGCAATCACAAGGGTGAGCTGCTTAGCCTTGAGGAGCTGCTGGCGAAGGGGGTCCGACTGAACACCGAAAACGATCTGGCCGCGTATCATGGAGTCGGAGGTGGACCCGTAATTACAGGACTGCGCAAGGATGCGGAGGTGGGTGGGAAAGAATTGGAAAGGTTCATCCTTACCCTGCAAACGCTGTTGGAAGACATAGCGCTCAAAACTTTAATTTACCTCGATGTCGCAGTGACTGTCAAATTTGAGAAGTACCGTCTTGAATTTTGATTTGTCTTCACCATCAGCAAAAGTGAGGGTGTTGAAGATGTGGATGGCCTGGTCCACGGCCGTGGAGAGGAAGAGAGCGATCTTTCTGGCGTCTTATTAGACCGACCTGAAGCAGCTTCCAGGTCCGTGGCTTCATGGTAAAGCTGGAAGTGTTGTTTGAATATTTTTCAGTTGGCCCCGAGGTTATCGGTGATGCGGAGCGGCGGTGGGGGGCGGACGCTGTCCATGTTGCAGGATGGCTGATTGCTGGTCGAAGGCAGATCACTTGAAGGTAGGTCTAATAAGTTCTAACATCACGTACTGGTACCATGATATGTTGGGTACTCTGGATCTGTGGAGACTGCGTTTACCACAGCAGTAACACATACAGGCTACCAACACTTGAAATAGTACAACACTATTTTATTAAGCTAGGAACTGTTGAACATACTTTGACTGTGGGTCGACACTATGTTAGATTAAACTGAAGACCTATGCCTATCCTGACCAGTCTAGACTATCAGCATATGGTGAAGATCTGTGCTACAAGCTGTGAGCTCTGTCCGTCTCAGAGGCTGCATCCCAAATGAGTGGGAAAACTAGTGCCCTCTGGCTTTATAGTGAGCGTGCTCTAACTGCTGATTGGCTGCTGTGTGTGTTGATTGGTCTTGCAGTGTGTCAGTGAGTGTGGCTGCACGATTTTACTAATGTGTATATTATGACAGTCCCTATGCCTTCAGAGTGACACCTAGAACATAGAACATAGAACATAGAACATTTCAGCGCAGTACAGGCCCTTCGGCCCTCGATGTTGCGCCGTCCTGTGAAACCCCTCTAAAGTCCCTCTACACTATTCCCTTATCGTCCATATGTCTACCCAATGACCATTTGAATGCGTTTAATGTTGGCGAGTCCACTACTGTTGCAGGCAGGGCATTCCACGCCCTTACTACTCTCTGAGTAAAGAACCTACCTCTGACATCTGTCCTGTATCTATCTCCCCTCAATTTAAAGCTATGTCCCCTCGTGCTAGACATTACCATCCGAAATTACAGTTGTCAATAATAGCGGATAAACACGTAACACATTTGCACAACATTAGTTTGTCAACTATTTTAAAGAGATGTTAGCTCATTTAAAACAAATACATTAATACCTGCAGTGTAATAGTAGATGAATATCAAATGAACACTAAGCATTTGTCTGCTAATATCACCCATAGCAATTCTTACGAAAAAAGTGAATTCGGAGTAGGAGTGGGCCACTCAGCCCTTTGAGCCTGCTCCACCATCCAATAAGATCACGGCTCATCTGATTGTATCCTCAACTCCACATTCCTGCCTACCCCAGTATATCAAGAATCTATCTAGCTCTGCCTTAAAAAATATTCAAACACTCTACTTCCACTGCCTTTTTAGGAAGAGAGTTCCAAAGACTTACGTCTCCGAGAGAAAGGATTTATCTTCATCTCTGTCTTAAATGAGTGACCCCTAGTTCTAGATTCTCCCTCAAGAGTAAATGTCCACTCCACATCCACTCTGTCAAACTCCTCAGGATCTTCAAGGTTTCGATCAAGTCGTTTCTTACTCTCATAAACAAACCTAACCTGTCCAACCTTTCTTCATAAGACAAACTGTCCATTCCTGGCAGTAGTCTAGAAAACCTTCAATGAACTGCTTATAAACAGTTACAGCTTTCCTTAAATAAGGAGACCAATACTCCACACAGTACTCCAGATGTGATCTCACCAGTGTCCCGTACAATTGAAGCATAACCTCCCTACTTTTGTAATCAATTTCCCACACATAGAATATAGAAAGTCAGAGAGAACTGGGCGTACAGGTCCACATATCTTTAAAAGTGGCAACACAAGTGGACAAGGCAGTCAAGAAAGTATACGGAATGCTTGCCTTCATTGGATGGGCACAGTAAGAAGTCTTACAGCACCAGGTTAAAGTCCAACAGGTTTGTTTTGAATCACTAGCTTTCGGAGCACAGCTCCTTCCTCAGGTGAATGGACAGTGCTCCGAAGGCTAGTGATTCGAAACAAAGCTGTTGGACTTTAACCTGGTGTTGTAAGACTTCTTACTGTGCTCACCCCAGTCCAACGCCGGCATCTCCACATAATGGCTTCATTGGATGGGGCACTGAGTATAAAAACTGGCAAGTCATGCTACAGTTGTATAGAACCTTTGTAAGGCTGCACTTGGAATATTGCACATAATTCTGGTCGCAGCACTACCAGAAGGACGTTGAGGCTTTGGAGAGGGTGCAGAGGAGGTTTACCAGGATGTTGCCTGGTCTGGAGGGTGTGAGCTGTGCGGAGAGGTTGAATAGACTTGGACAGTTTTCATTAGAAAGACGGAGGTTGTGGAGCGACCTGATAGAGGTCTACAAGATTATGAGGAGCATGGATAGAATGGATGAGCAGGCACTCTTTCCCAGGGTGGAGGGGTCAGTTACCTAGGGGGCATAGGTTTAAGGTCCAAGGGGCAAAGTTTAGAGGAGATGTGTGTGGTAAACCACTGTACATACATTACATGTATTATGGCACACTGCCATTCTACTCCAGTTATTACAGTAAATCCCGGCCTGCTGGCTCCACCCAGCAGGCTCTGTATAAAAGTGTACGCTCTCCTGCACTGCCCCCATTCTTGGGTCCAGCTGCAGCAGGCTTTACATCCAGCACAATAAAGCCACGTAGTTCATCGTTCGTCGCGTGGTCATTGATGGTACATCAATTTATTGTGCTAGAATTTTGAAGATGAACGTCTTACTCAAGCTGGATTGCCTGGAGTTGAACCCACAGCCGACACCACAGCAACTTTCGAGCACTGGCTAGCCTGTTTTGAAGGATATCTCGGAGCATCCACCGAAGTAATCTCAGACCCACAGAAGCTCCAACTACTCTACGCAGGGGTGAGCCCACAAGTCTTCATCCTCATTCTGGATGCTCCCACCTACACGGAGGTGACAGAACTACTGAAAGGACAGTATATCAGGACTGTAAATCAGATGTTCGCCAGGCACCTCCTGGCCACGAGACGGCAACTCCCTTGCGGCTACTTGGCAGAAACTGTAGTTGCCAAGTGGTGTTGGCAGTCCAACACACGGAGCTGCTGATCAGGAACTCCTATGTCATGGGCATTAAGTCCAACTACATCCACCAGCACTTATTAGAAGGAGGTACACTCGGCCTCGCAGAGACAGTACTGCTCGCGAACTCCTTAGAAGTGGCATCCCGCAACCTGGAGTCCTACACCTCTGACCGCGCGGCACCCTCGTGGGTGTAATGGGCCCCGCCATCATCCGACCCGGGTACACTGCACGCCTGTGCCGCGCGGCAGCCAACTTACTGCGGAGGCCCCAAAGGCTACTTTTGTGGCCAGAACAAGCACTCCAGACAACGCTGCCCAGCGTGGAGTGCGACCTGCAATGGGTGTGGCAAGAAGGGCCACTTAGTCACCGTT